>NW_018127916.1:1147038-1160548 GCF_001952655.1 Monopterus albus
TGTGTGTGTGTACTGTACAACTAAACCTGACTAACATACATATATATTTATTAATTCATGGACTTTGGTAATCCCAAACATACTAGCTCAAGCCAGCCTCAACTGCAGACATAAAATAAGCCAAGTAATGGAGCACAGTGTACATACAGGGCCTTAAGGCTACAGTATGGAACTCTTTAAAAATATTTTAGTTGTAGAAATATTCTCCAAAACCCATCTTAATGTGAAGAGGTGCTTTTGAAGCCTCCTGTGACCTAGTCTCATTGACCAGCACTGACAGCAGGACTGACCTCTCAATCAGAGATTTTCAATTATTTCTGATTGATCAGTAAGTTTTGTTGCATTCTCATTTACTGTATTTTGATAACGACAACAATCTGAAGAGCTGGGCAGAGTGTGGCAGATCATATTAGAAAGAGGGAGTGGTGAGTGGATTGATTTGGAGTTTCATGCTAGTGCTACCTAAAGTTACATACAGTAGCTTTAATTTCACACTGTGATATAGCAACTATTAGCATTTGAATATTTTTTCTACACTGTTTTAGGTGTTTATTTTGTAAAACTATACTGTATAATATAGTTCAAAAGTTTCTGTTTATTTTGTATACTGTATAATATAGTTCAAAAGTTTAAGTACAAATGACAGTACAACGTTTAAATTAAAAAACATGACTTTTTATTTCTTGAATATACTGAAGAGATGTTTCATTACCCCGGTAGGCACCCTTTGCATGCTGCTTTGCTTCAGAGGAGAGATACACTGCACAAGGCACTTTGAATGCTGCCACTCTCTCAGCACTGAGGCAGCACAAAGGACATCATTCCACCAAGGCTAGTTACAAACAGAGACCAGTATGAACCACACAATCCCCTACAGCTTTAGTTTTAGCACATTTAGACTTTAAATAGAATCATATATTCAAACACGCAAATCTCACATCAGTAAAAATCAAACTTGCATGATATTTGTACAGACCTGCTCAAATTGACTTGCTTAAATGCACAGTTTGCTAAAACAATAGACACATAGTTGAAACATGAAAATCTGATCAAGCAAATAATGAGAGTCATCAAAAACAATCACAGAGTAAACCTAGACAGAAATTGGAGAAACAACGCTACAGTATGTTCACATCTGCCGCTCCCGGCATGATATCTGACTGAAGAACACTGCTCATTGTGTGAGGACAGAATAAACCCTCCTTCAACAGGGGTGTTACTTTATACCCAAGATTAGTGTCAAACCACTGGGTATGATCAACCTGATAATGCCTGAAGGGTAAAAGGTAGATCAAAATTTAGGTTCTTACTCCCAAGTTAAAGCACAGCTTCACTGGACATATAATGCCAATTGCACTCCTTAAATTTGGTACCTGTAATACATTTTTAGTAGTGCATTGTCGGGGTTTGTGAAAGAATCACACAGTGAAAAGAGGAAAAGAAACTGATACAAGCAGAACAGAGCAATATGTGAGTTGATACAACTGTACATCATTGCAGAGTGATGTGTGCGTGTGCGACATGACGTAACATGGCAAACAGGGCTGGGAAACAACTCCTGCATTTTCAACTCCTCCGGGACTTTGAGTGCTGGATGAGCCACTGAAGTGTGATATCTGGAATCAAAAAACACATACTGATATGAGACAGAAAATCGGTTATTGAGCTTTGCATAAAAATGGTAAAAATAAAATAATACAATAACAAATAAATGCTGTGTAAATTGCTGTAGCATTAATGCACTAAGCAACTGAAAGCTTCCCTGTGGAGTTTTAGACCTCTAGTAGAGCTATGAAGCTATTTTTCACATGTGGTTTCATTCTGTTTATCTCATGCACACACAAAAAATGCAATCCATATGTGAGAGCATGCGGGTGACACGATTCAATCCTACCAACTGTATTGTACTACTCCGCTCATCAACAGGTGGTGGTAATGTGTTGTGATATGCTAAAATACTCTGACAGAGGAAGGCTAGAAGGATATGGATGTGAACATTGTATAACTATAATAATAATTAAAAAAAACTGGCATCTTTTTAAGAGAGTGCCAGCATAAAAATTTTGATTAATTCCCTGTAGTACGTATAGGATGGGGATGTATGGAGTCTGAGAGGTGAAACCTGATGAAAAGTTCACATTGCTCACTGCTACTTGTTCATCTTATTGTTCTGAGCACACACACACACACACACACACACACAAGAAGGAAATTTCAGATGAACGCTGAACATTTTTATCATCTCTCTTCTTTCACCTGAATTATTGGAAGAGGACAGTGAGAGCAACTTACCAATGTTGTCTTTCTCTTTGCAGGAAATGGAGTAGCAGCATATTTCTCTGTCCTGAATAGCTGCCAGATTCCTAAGAAGGAAAATAAATATACTGTAAGTATGAATCCAGACTGTTCGTCAGTACAGCTTCCCAGCAGAGGGAGTCAGTTCCTTACATGATACCTAAAATTTAAACTGAAATGAAAGAAGAATCAGTCCTGATTTTATTTCCCCGTCATTAGAATAAAAGTAGCTGAACTGATGCACAATTAAAAAACAAAACCAGATATAATGTAGCATGTTTTAATATAATAATCCTGTATTAATTGAGAATTATTCTTTAAACACATCTCAAACCACATCTCATTAAATAGGGTAATTTTCATGATAAAAAATATTGTTGTGCATTAAAAAAAAGAACTGGATATTCAGCTGTAAATTCAAATTAAATACTTTAGGAACACTGCACCATTTTCAATACTTACATTTTCTCAATGAGCTGCTTTTCATTTAGAGCACTGGGGAGATCCCTTTTGTTACCAAGTACCAAAACCTAAAACCAGAACACAATTGAATCGGTACCTACAGCGAGAATGACAGACACAACCCACACAAAGTTTTGGATGACTGATCCTAGTTTCAGGGAAACACTTACAGGAATTCCTTGCAACTGAGGTTTATCTAATAAATTATGAAGCTCATTTCTAGATGCCTCCACCTTTTCTCGATCAGCTGCATCAACCATGTACCTAAAAATGAGTAACATTGAAACAATTAGTAACGCGTTTCACAGTATGTATAGTGCCTGTAATTAACATTCCCTTGTATTTATTTATCCGATATGTTTGAAAAGCCAGAGTACGGGTACTCACACGATTGCATTAACTCCCCGACAGTATCTTTCCCACATGCTCCTGAACCTCGGCTGCCCTCCTATATCCCAGATCTAAAGAATCAAGGAAACAACATGATATTCTTATTTCCAAATGTCAGTGCAGTGACTGCCATCTTGTAAAACCAATCTGTTGGTGTCATTTCACCGGCTGTAATTAAACAATCATGTTTTGATAACAGCAGATTGACTAAAACTGAACCTTGATGGTGACATTTCCTTTGGTGACCTTCCTCATGTTGAACCCGACTGTAGGGATCATGTCTTCACTGAAATGTCCAGACTGAAAGGAAAGACATAAGCATAAGTCATTTCTTATAAATGGGTAACTTTATATTACTGAAAAATATCACAATGTGATTGAGTGAAATATGCACAATTAATTTACAAAGCCCAAATAACAACATCACAAACACATTTACTACATACAGTAATTAGATACACTGCCAGTCAAAAATAAGGCCACACTTTCCCACTGAATTGAATGTGAAAATGTGTCCAAACATTTGACTGGTGTATGTTTCATCCCTGTACGAGAGCAGAAAGCCAAGTGTATTTGGTCACTGAACTGTTTTATCATACGTATGACAGTATAAGTGATGTTTCTAAGTGGGAAAATAATGGGACTTGTACAAATAGCTGTGTGCAACAATTAGAAAAATAAAACTATAACCATGACAAGTTGCAGTGGATCTCTTGTATAGTTTTACATCATGCTATTTACAAATGATGTGATTGTGCTGTAGCTTGGAATGAAATCTAATGGTGCCTATACAAGATTTAAGATTAAAATGGTGTCTGAAATGACATAAGTAGTTCATAAAAGACAAGGTGGACTTGCTTAAAATAAAAAAAAACTGTCATTGAAACAAACGAGGTAATTACATAAACCATTATAAAACCATAAAATTATTTAAACTGAGCATTATAAAAAATCTTGCTTGTGTATACTACCACTCAAAGTTTTGGACAGGGACTGGTGTTTGTGAAAAGCAAAAATGTTCTCAGCAAACAGAATAAATTATTTTACACCAAAGTTACAAACAAGCCAAGTGATAAGATACTGTAACTCGACACATTATGGCTTCTGTAACTGCTCATTATTGCAAATAAAGTAGGAATAAAGCCAAACATCAGCATAGAGAATCTATGGCATTCCCCTTTTACTGTACGTCAAGACTCATAAGTTGTCTATGCTCATTCTGCCTGCCCTTCATGGTAAACCCTGCAACTTGCACGGTCTGCTGTATGCACAGTTCAAAGCATGACTTGCCGGAGTCACCTGACGAAGTGGAAACAAGTGCTGCGGTCTTATGACTGAGGAGGGAGAAACCATCCCCGCTACAACTATTCACACACTCAAAACCTCGTGTCACCAGTGTGCTGCCAGAGCATTTTTTCTCATCTCTTCAGAGTAAAGGGGGTATGTTCCAACCCCAAACCCAACCCCAACCTCCTCCTCTTTTACCCAGTGACGTGTGCACACTGAAATCCAATTTGACAAAAAGTGGAAGGTGCTGTCTTCTTTTAAAGTTACATGCACAATAACATATGTGCTGGAGATTTGCCTTTTCATGTACTTTATTAAGATGAGCATGGGTAGTAATGATTGCTGCCTAATAATTAAATAGTGCCACTGAAGTTACCACCACAGTTCAGTGTTCCTAAAATACTTGCATCATTTGTTGAGATCAGGGCTGCAGCTAACAATTATTTACAATATCCGGTCGGCATAAATGGCTTGTTTTGTCGGATCAACAGCCCAAAATATAAACACACTGAATTTACAATGCAATAAAACACAGAAAAGCAAAAAATCCTCACAGTTGAGAAGCTGAAACCGTTGAATGGCAGTTTTGACAGAAGACATAATTTGTACATTTAACTCATTTTCAAAATAGTAACGGTACTTAATTATTTTGCTATTGATTGACTAGTAAATTAATTGATAAATTGTTTTCACTGTAGAGATATGTTGCCACTGATGTGACATTAAATCTAAAACTAAAATCTTATCAATCCAGCTGAAAATTTGTGAAAATTCAACCTTTGTGAAAAAGCTCCACTGATTAAAATAAGAGGACACAACAGGACAGAGAAGATGCCACTGCAGACCCGAGAGTCTGGCAAACAGAAAAGTCTAAAATGTTTTGGCTCTTGTCAGCTTCGATACATAATTTCTTGGCATTTCTCCCTCTTGTATTATTCATTGTGTCCGGACTTTGATAACGCTCAGTTTGAAGGTCAATTAGCTGTAAAGTATTCTAAATATAAATGATTCCCCACTGATCTGACGCATACCAGATATAGTAGTGTATTTTTACACCAGTCTAAAATGCTCTACCCCAATTAAACACATGACCGTAGTCACCACCATGAACTGATAACATCTCTGATACTCAGAGGAAGGTTTTTCACAATATGTTGCTTAAGACACCAGTTGTTATGTAGAGATTAGCCAATGAACATTGCTCCACCAGAAACACTGGTTATGAGAAACTGTTGCAAAGTTTCTTAAGAAAAATGGCTTGCCCAGAAAACCCGATGCTCTCCAGCCTCAGTCACAAGAGTTTGCTGCATTAGATACAATCTGTGTCTTTAACACAATTTGTATCTAAAGCAGCTGCAGTAAGAGTCATTTCAGATGGTTACAAAAGCATCAACTGCTATTTATGTTATATGCTGCGTTTAACTGAACAGAGTTCATTAAATGCTACTAGTCACTATAGCTGGTGTGTTGAGAGCATCTGTCCCTATATACGTTACTGGTGACCATGCATTCAGCCATCAACAATAACTGGGAAATGGATAGATGTACCAGTTTAAAAGTAACTGGCCCTGCCTCTTTTCATCATCAGTGAGTCAGACTTCTACTTTTATGTGACAGATTTCCTAAGGCTTGCATCTTAGGAATGATTTGAAATCTGTTTTTGACTGGAAGCCTATTTCAACATGCTGCAGATGACCAGTACAAAAAGTGTACAGGTGTGATCCATCTTGATTGGCTGTTTTTAAATTAGCTTCCTGGCCACTTATCTTGGAAACAATCAAATCTATTGCAAGTCCCAACAAATCAAATATATGTTTGCTGCATTTGGGTTTAGCATGCTAAACTAACGTTATAACTGGCCGCCCAGCAGCAGCAAACTAGTTCAGCTGACTTTGTGTCAGTCTCCGGTTCAGGCGTGTTTTTATGGATGATGCGGTCCCAAATAGAGTGATGTTATACAGTTACACTGACACGAAACCCAATTAGGGATAACAGCTGCATCACTTAGTAGCTGTTATCCCCATTATTAGCGCTAACGGTATTAGCAGTACCCTAGTAAGGTGGCTAGCGGCAGCTGAAGACTTACAGCGATCACGTTTACAAATGTTGTTTTTCCCGAGTATTGGAGGCCCACCAGGGTCAGCTCCATCTCCTCCTTCCAAAATAGAGACCTGAACCAGTCCAAAAGCCGGTTTATTAGCGCCAGCATCTTGACGTCTGCGCTTACACTCCCTCGTCCTTTTGTCTGCCCCCTCCCCTGTCAGATGTGGCGTTTTCCAGCAGCCAAAGGAAGTGGGTCGCAGGTAGCTGTCATATGATCAGTTAGCCAAAACATGTGCTCCACAGCGCCTCTGCAGTCGTCTGGAGGAAGTACACTCACTTTTACATGGCACCTAAAAACCGACTAAAAACGTGAAACTTTTTGATTTGATTTGATTTATTCTTTCAAGCATATAAAACAGTTGATAAAGTTGATATAACAACACACATTTTTACACACAATAGTACATTTTAACCGTATTATAACATTTTTTTGATGCATAAATAGGCCTGTGCCATAAACTCAGTCTGATAATAATTGGCAACATTGCTTCATTTATGAGATGTTTAGATCATTCACATTAAATTACTCTAAAACCACTGCCCGGAATTAACAGCAATCCTACCTTCTGGAAAATTAACCTGCTTAGATCTGTATGTAAAGCCATGTAATTCAAATGACATTAGTACTTGTTAGGAGGAAAGATGGATACAATTAAGTTGAAGTGTCCCATATTTCACAAATGGAAATCCAAGCAGTTTTATTTGCCCCACTTTAAAAAATGTGTTTTAATGGACAGCATGGTTTTCCTACAGTAATGTCATACAGACATACTGTATATATATTCTTATCCTGGAGAGCAATACCAGTATTATTTGGGAGCTCTTAGTCTTGTAATACTGAATGTTGAATTTTTAGGCATTTTTTTTCCAATTACATTAGGCTACAATAATCAATTGTTACAAACTACATTAGGCTACAATAATCAATTGTTACTTATTTCATTAGTTTCTAAGGTTTATAGCAGTGTTTGTGTTGTAAATCTCAATTTTGTTTTATATGATAAAACACATGTACAGAATATTAAAATAGATAAACCGGGAATGTTTCTTAGGTTGCAGCATAATGAGCCCAATGAATCCGACCTTGCAGTTACTTTAACTACCCACTGATCCACTTGACCACCCACATCATTAGATGACAAAAACAACATTAGGTTCTTTAGAAATGTAAAGCATTTATTTCATTGTTTAAATAATATCAGAAGATTTAAAAACAATTTCTACAGTCACACTCTAACCGTCCTTGGAGCATTTTGAAAAGTAGGCAAAGTGCACAGTAGACACTGAAATAGTTCATGGACAAGCACTGGTCTTTCAGTTTTCTATCCAGAATGACCCTCTGAGTCTGGAGATCAAACCAGGCCCATTTTCTTCACAACCTTGCATCTATAACCTTTGCAGGTTTCTCTGTTTAAAGGGTTCTCTGTGGGTGGATACCGAGCAAAATGCCTGGTAATATTACATCACATTAACATTGCAACATTAATCTTAGTATTTTTTATCCCACATGCAGTTGCCCAAAACTGTTACTGTCCTTGCATTCATCCGTAACGATGAAGTGGAGCCCACTCTCCTCTTTTGACAGGTGAAAGTCACTGGTGCTGGTTAAGACCCGTAAGACAGGGTTATTATCTGAAGCAGAAAGAAAAAAAAAATATTTTGAAATCTGTTGTGTTTTCTTTTGTTTTTAATCCTCATCAGCCCACATTTGTACAACAAGAACTCTCTTCCTTTATTGGAACTCCCTCCAAGTCTATTCACAACATTCCCAGAACACAGCGCCTCCCTGGCGGTACTATGTGTAACCGCACTGATCATTACAAAATCAGTAGCAGAATGTCACTATTTCATCAGTGTTTGCCCACTGCAGCTACGTCATATTCTTACACCTACAGTATGTACACACTTCTTAGTCTTAGTCTCCGAATGTTCATTTTCATCTAGACTGTTCAACTAAACAAATATTACCTATTGTCTCCTCTTATTTTAATTAAAGCATTTCAATCTTTATTTACCTGTATTTTATATATAAAAAAGATTGTAAAGTAAGACAGAAATCATATACAGTTAAACAGGATTTTGCAGGGGAAACACTTCAAGAATGGCTCCTTTACAGCGCTGATTTTTAAAAAAATGACTTTGAAAGACTGTGGGCCATAATAAACAACCACTTTCACTTCACTTCTATAAACAGGAAGCATATTCTCTGCTGCTCTTACCACAATTGGGTAAACAACATCTTCTTGCATCAGAAAACAAAATAACTTTTGGATGTATGGGTACATATTGTATCACCCTTGGATGTTTTTTTATTGTTTTGTCTTAAAACACTGAGTCAGCGGGAAAAGCTGCTGACACATGGGCCGTGGGCAGCCTGATAGAGTTTGAGTAGTTTTGCAAAGAAACAAGGGGGAAATTACAATGCCCAATGAATTGCCCCTCCCCCTTTTTTCGGAAGATGGCCTTTACAGCTGTGCCATACTGCACATTTCCATTTCTTCATATTTGATTTAACTGAGCTGGAAGTGATGCGGCTGCAATCACAGTGCAGTGATTCTCCTCTGAGTTTCCTTTTGAGAGAACGGTGTTTTCTCATAACAGGACAGACTGGTCACCTGAACCTTTTACATTATATATCACATACATTATGTACCAGATTAATCTGATCTTTCAAGTACATATATTTAATTCTGTTTAACATCTAACCTAATCTTAACCTGAGCAAATACAAAGCAGATGCTGTGTGTCAAGCCACATATCTGCTCTTTGCTTGGGTGAGGATAGAGTTCAGGGATGCATTGCGTCAAGGGTAGGTTAGGGTCTGGAAAATTTGTGTTTCTTATTGTGCAGCTCCTAAGATTTATGACGGCATGGCCTGACACCCCCCTCTTTGGGGTCAAATAATGGGTAGACACCATTTAAACCGTATACTGAGCTTGCTACATTTAATTGTGTATTATTGACTACTATATACAACCCAGCACCTTGCTGTACAGTTTTTGTTAGACTATTCACCTGCACAGTGCATATTAACCGCATTGTACAGATATTGCTCACTCTTTTGTTTTCTATTTTCATTTAATTCTATTTATTTTATACTTAATTTTGTCTCTTTTATATAATTTGTATATAAAATGATTGTATATAATTTTGTATATATAGTTATTCCCTGCTTCTTTTTGTCTTTTTCACAGAATTACTTTGAGGGTGTGTTTCTTCTAATAGTGTAGGTTCAGCCATGACTCACCAGAAGTTAGACTTTCCAGATATAGATGTGTTTTCACAATCAATTGAAACACCATGGCTACAAACTACAACTAATCTAAAGTGAACAAATTAAGTGATGATTTAGATGTATCCTTTTTCAGTACTTAGGTAAACAGTTTGTACTTGCAATTCATTCAAATCACTTTGCAAAAAAACTGGATTTACTGTGACATTAAATGGTTTACATTTCTGTTGAGTGTCAAAAAAGTCACATTAAATATACTTTGATTCATGAAACATGAAGACTGTGCGCTTTGTCCAAGTGAAAAACATCTTTCTTTACCAATTGGCTCACTTTGAATGTTTTTGTTTGTTTGTTTGAAAAATCAGTTTTAAAAAGACATTTCTCATTTACTGACTGTTACTGACGTAATGGCTGATTTCTAACAATCACTCTGGTGTTTTACTATAATAAATGCAATGTGCATACATGTAATGCAGGTATGTATACAGTTGTATGTTCAGTTGACATCTCTGACATCATGTTTTCATTAAGGCTTACTTACCTGCTCTGAGTTTCCTTGTATGCTTTATACATGCATAAAGTAGAAATACCAGAAGAATGAGAGAGGACAAAACAAAGCCAATGCCAAAAATCACATGAAGCGAGCCGTCACCATTCTCCTGCTTCTCTGCTGAAACATCAAAGCAGGTTGGTTCAAATAAATGATACTGTAATTATGTAAACAGTAGGTATAGAGGATAACAAAAATGTGGTAACAGCTGCTTCATCCATCTACTGCCATTAACAACTAAATATATGTAATGTTAGTAAAATATACTGTTTTGTCTACATACCATGTATCTTACAAACAGAGTCATGGGTTTTGTTTCCAGGGCAGGCAGGCTCACAATGATATGAATACTTTATCAACCCTGCACCAGAAGACATCTCTGTAAAAACAGATAGATAGATACTGTAGCTCTTCATCACTCTCCCAGCTCCTTTTACTCAACTCCCCTCCAAAAGAAATGACTGTTTGAGAGATATTAAGGCATTTCAAATGTATACATGCATAGTCAGACTTCTGTAACTGTTGTGTTATAAATAATGTGCTCTTGGTTTATCCAGTGACAAGTTGGCATTAGGGACATTAATCCAACCTCCACAAGTGGCTGTCTAACACATTTATTTCCATTTGCACACATCTTAAAATCCCATCATATGCAACAGTGATTAATATTCAAATAGTCAAAGCAGTATGTAATTTTGAAACTATCTTATAAATAGCAACTTATTTCTTTTAGCTCAGAATATGTCCACTCTCACCTGTCTTCTTCACTTTTTCCCCTGTGACACATTTGTTTTCCTCGCAAATTGAACAGACACTGTTGGAGCACAGGAAACCAGAGCGACATGAACACGTCGCATCCGTGGTTGGTGTACATTTCTCACCATATTCTGTTCAAAGACAAGAATTCAAACCACAAGATTTCCAGATGTTAAAACCATTTTTTCTAACACTGTGTTAACACACAGAGCACTGTCACCATCACTGACACCATCACTGGTAGGTGTTTCAGAACTGGATTTTCCTTTATCAAACCCCTTATAATTATTTTCAGTCTTACCATGTTGGCATGACTGGCATTTCTCACATCTGTCAAACATGTTGAATTCACTTGCGAAGTATCCCTCCTTACAAGGGCTACAGATGGTTTTCTGGTGCTCAGAGCAGAACTCCACCATATATTTACCTTCAAAGCAAGAAACAAATGGAAACACTTTATCAATATGCATGAATATGGATATTCTTAAGTAGTAGGCGTACTCTGAATTCACTCTCATCTTATATCATAAACAAACAGCAATTTTTAAATCAGGCAGTTCAACAGATTTATATTATTATTTATTCTATCGTGTTTTACCTGGGGGACACTGGTCACAGCATCGTCCACTGACTTCAGTTTGTCGTTCTCCACAGCCTCTAACATAACCGACTGTCCAAATGCTCAGTACTACCAAGGAAAGCTTCAGAGGAGCCATTATGTCCAGTGCTCGGTTCATGCCTTCAGGGTTTTATCTTGTGTGGCTGCTGACGTCAGTGTGAATGTTAATGTGGTTACCTCTGCGAGAGACGTGTGACTTTTATTGTAGTTCAGGAAGTGAAAGACCACTAAGAAGCAGTGAACAATTTAAGAGCAAAATAAGCTCAGTGTTGTTTTGTTTTATTTTTTTAGCAGTATAAATATACTAGATGTTTCTTGTGATTTCATTTTATATATGGAAATCAGGGCAATTTAACTTGTCTTCAGGAGGGGAAGCTTGGTGTTTGTCCTACAACAGCAAAACTGTGGACATCACATTGTGTTCATTATTATGGATCTATCTTTTAGATGTTTTCTTATAAAACATGCTTTGGTGTTGGATGTATGATTTTAAGTTTAGCTTTCAAACACTTCTGCGGGGACTGGGGATAAAGCAGTGGAGGTTTAGCTACCAGCTGCACAGAGACATTACCAAATTCATAAGACCTGATATATCCATACACATGATTAGCATACAGTCATCTCCATCCTCCTTTTTGAGATCATAGCTTATCTTCATGGACCACATCAGACAACCCCCCACTGTTAATGGGTTAAGTTTTGATTGCGTGTTTCATTTGACATAGTTAGATTTTTTATCTTTTGGAAAATGAATCTACTTGCTCCTAGCTAAATAACACATATAGTATGCAAACAATCTACCACAACCTGATTTCCTAAATTTTGTCTTTTTCATTCCTTAGTAATTATTTTTTGAAAAGCAGTTGAAAAAGATCAGCTGATATCTCATTGTGGCATGTTCCCTTGATTGAGAAATGGTCTGTAATATAAAACAATAGAACGCCTGCAATTTTCCTGATTTCAAGGAAAAAAGACATTTTAATGCAAAGTTGATTAGTTTAACACGTAACTGACAAAATTACACATGGAAAAATGCAATAACCAGTAAGTGAAACAGTGCCCATGACATTAAGAAGACAGTCACCTGAAACACAGCCTAATGTGAAAATGACTCAGCTTGGTTCCTGGGAAACCCAGCTGTAAAATCTATTTTGATATCAAATGTTAGCATAAAGCCCACTGCATAGAGAGATGTCCCCAGCCTTTCGACAGCAAAAGATGAAGTATATGTGCTGCAATCAAATCCTAAAGAGTCACATGCTCTGAGTGTATTAGATATGTTAACCCAGGACTCAATTTTTTTAAATATGGATATTTACTTTCAGTAAACCTTAAATGCATAAAATGTAGTTAAGCTTGCAGTAGCACATATATACAGCTGGTAACCTTGTAGTTTTTCAGAATGACTATATGGTTTTTTTGATGTGCAAGTACATACTGTATTCAGAAATGCATGATGATGTGTACAAAAGTACTGCTGTCAACTTACAGATTGGGTGTGAGTGGGTTTGTTGACATTTGCTGTGGTTTGGAGGTGGAGGCAGGGTGCAGGGGTTTCCAGATAAATGCATCATGTTGTTGAAATAAGTAATATATGATTCAGTTTAGTCACATTACAAAAAAATTAATTACAAACAGGCTTGATAATCAGTGGCAAGTCATTTATCAAGCAAAAACCCTATACATTTGCTGGTTCTAACTTCTCAAATATGAGAAGTGTTTTTCTCTGTTTACAGTTTTTCTCTATCACTTTCATTCATTTCTCACAACAGAATTGAAGTTTGCAGATCTCCAAGTGCATTTCTCAAAACAACAC
>NW_018127916.1:1160779-1168958 GCF_001952655.1 Monopterus albus
GATTAGATTTCTACCACGCCTTCTGCCTTTGGCCAGGTTGAAGCCAGCCTCATCCAAGTATATGAAGTTGTGAGGTGGTTCTCTTCGTTAACGAAGGTGAAGACTCACCTGAGAGCAATTTCTCAATTCTGGACATATTTCTTAGCAAACATCTACTCACACTTTGTAGAAATCTGTACAGACATACAATTCTGAGAACATGTTCACTCATTTTGATAGTACAGACTTCCAACCTGAAAAAAAGACTAATTGGTTTGGTGGTTGTGACATTTCAGCTGAGAACCAGGACAAGTTATTTTGCACAGCTGGACAAAAGCAACAAGAATTGTCAAAAACAGCTGACAGATGTACAGAACCATTTGCATGTTGTCCAAAAGCAATTGCAATTTGATGAAAACAACAAGAAATTGCTGATATGATGTGAACAACTGACAACAGAATCTGACGGTTGAACGAGTAGTTCTGAGAAATGCAGTTCTGTTGTGAGAAATGAATGAAAGCGATAGAGAAAAACTGTAATATCAATTGAATGTCTTAGGAATTTGTAGTTGATTATAGAAAACCCATTATGGAATCTAATATTTTGTAGAATATAAAATTAATCGATTAATCGCAAAATAATAAGCAGATTAATCTAAAATAAATACAGTGGCCTTTGTTCTTGTTGACTCTTGTGATCTCCAGTGAGTCACTGATGAATCACCATGAAAACGTGAGAAAGTGATTAATATTGATAGTAAACCTATACTTGTGCTTCAACTTTAGATTGTTTCAGGTTGCATGGATTTTGTGTATTGTGCTGGATTCTACAGAAGCATTTGCTCATCTCAGATTATACCACAGTGTATAGTAACACCAAATCACTAGTCACATCGATCAGCTGAATTTGCGCCTATCAAAATGTTATCACATGTGACTGCACCACCAAACACATCTGCTTCTTCTTCTTCTCTTGCATAAACACAACCACATGGCTGTCTGTTTGAAACCTCTTTCAGGATGTGACATATCCATAGACATACAGTACTTACACGAAGTTCTCACTGGTAGTCAGTGGGAACTGACATTATATAGCCACAAAGGGCTATAGAGAAACTGGAATTTCTTTACGTAACTGTGCTGCATGCAAGTCCCGCCCAGCCTGTGGCCACTGAGATGATGGTAGGCGGAAGACGCATGTACGGTCTCTGTGGTTGAGCCTTCAGCACGATAATGTAACGTAATCTTGAAGCGTATGACATTTTATGACACTGAATACAGAAGGCATACCCCAAACACCAAAACTAAAGACCTTTCTTTTTTTTGACAATAAGAGAACCAACATAGAAAATACAGTGCTAATACAAAAAGTATTCACTTGTTTTGAAGTTATATTGTTGTTCACTGCACTAATTTTATACATCACAGACTTTTTAAACTGTAGGTGTTGGGGGGTACTATGGCAAATTCTGATAAAAAAAAGAGGCAGCTTTTAAGTCAAAATCCAGTTTAAAGTCTGAATTCTGAGAAAAAAAAGTCAGAACTCAAATATTTTTACAGTGGCCCTAATCTTCATCCGTATCAGAGAGAGCTGTGTGAAGTTTGATAAACTGCCTCAAGTGACATGTCTGGAGCAATCATTGGATCAGAAGCCTGAAAATGATAAAATCTGGAGGTGTGGAGTTAAAAATGAGCTTGCCAGACCTTGTATTGTGCTCATCTTTGCTTAGCCTCTTTCTGCACCCAGATGTCTGATTGCACTGTTAGTGGCTGCACTGCATTGTGGGCAATGTAGGTATCAAAAAGAATATGTGGAATAAGTAAGTTACTGGCTTTTAATTGTTCACTGTGAGACTCAGTGGTGGAAGAAGTATTCAGCAAAGCCACATTGTAAAAATAGTCTTGCATGCAAAGTGTTACTAAAGTATTAGCAAGACATACTGTACCAAAAGTAAAAGTACTACTGATGCAAAATGGCACAGTTTACATTGATGTACATCATATTATTCAATTATAATTGTATTTAATGTTGCAGCTGGTAAATATAGAGCCGTGGTAACTCCCTTATATGCTTACAATTTATGTTACCATTGGGTAGCTTGTGAATTTTACAAGGATCAATAAATCTTGTGATTATACTTTATTAACCTAATTCTAAAAATTACTGTTATCAAATGTAGTGAGTACAAATTCCAGGATTTTTCTCTGAAATGTACTGATATCCCCCTACACTACATTGTGACTCCAGTGAGTACAGGTGCTGTAGACAGCTGTGAAGACAGCTGCTTCTACAAGATGCTACCTTGACATTAGTTGGGTTCATCTACTAGGTATTTCTTCGAAACCACACACCAACTTCCTGGATCACTGACATTTACTGAAAGTATTTGCAAGGACTGTTTCCAGTGAATGTGCATACTCTCTGTAACAAACACATCATACTCAGTTTAGTTGTACAGTTTATTTAGACAGTGTGTATCCAGACAGTCTTACGACATTAAAACATAATACAGAACAAAAAAACTTTAGTTTGTACAACAGGCATTAGCAGTTTCTTTTTAAAACAGTGATGAAAAGTAATGTACATGTACTTAGGTAGTTAAGTTCAGATTTGAGATGCTTGTACATTACTTGTGTATTTCCATTTTATGATAATTTACTGTAATTATTTCACTACAGTATATTTATTTGGCATTTTTATTTACTTACAATAAATAATGAGCTAATGAAATAAAACTTAATAAAATACAACAATATAATAGTGGTTGCCATGTCATGTGATCACTAATGTAAACGCTGTATCTAGTCTTGTCTCCTTGTCACATTTCAGGGGGTCTGTGACTTGTTAGCAGTTTCAACAAAGAGACATTTTTAAACTTCTCTGTTTCATTTAAATAATGTTCAGTCACAAAAATTCAAAGACCATAGGAAAGGCCAAAAACAGAAGACCGATTTGTGTATCAGACCCTTTTTTTGTTTGTTTGTTTCCTACCCTTTAATCATCTTATTAACCCACCATCACCACCAAAATCTACTGACCCTTTGGAGGAGGACAGGCTCCAGGCTGCTAACCAATATAATATCTTTTTCTCTGTAGAATTAGCATTTTTACTTTTGGAACTTTAAATACATTTTACAACTAACACTTATCTTACCATTATAAATGCAAGACTTACTTGAGTACTTTCACATTGTTGGATTTGTACTTTTACTTAACGAAAGGATGTAAATACTTTGCCTACCTCTGTCTTTCAATAAGAAATGTCAACTCATTTGTTTTCCTTGAAGTTTTTCACCAGAGGGCGCTAAATGAGCTGGACCCAACCTGCAGCTGTTTCCATGTGCCTCCTATACTACAACTACTACTACTACACATAAATGTCAGCCAGGCACTGTATATGCCAAGCTACCGTTGGCTTGTATCTGATCTCTTAGTGAAACATAAATGAATAAAACTAATGAGGGCATGCTTTCATAACTCCTCTGACTGTCCCGTTGAGGGGAAAGTCTTCTGTGAGGTAAACAACATCAAAGTCCTCACATTTACAACACCAATCTTTCCAAAGGTTGAACTGAAAACATGAGTGAAGGCATCTCTCAGTGGGGAAAAAAGAGCACATTAACTCCACAAGCGGAATTTCCCCAACCCCACATATCACTAATAGCATATCTATTACTGTTTTCACTACTGGTAGAACAGAGCTGAAAAGCAAAACATGACAAAGATGGACAACTGTGTGAAGGCAACAGCTCTTCAGGAGTTCATAACAGTATTGATTATTACTATATTTATAATACTATTCAAACTGTGCATTTCTCAGATGTTTGTCACTTGCTCCATTAAAGCACATCTTATTGTATAAGATCATAAGTATTGAAAAAAGCAGGAATAATGTGTATGTATGTGTACTTTAGCAAGATTAAGTGATTGTTTGAAAATAATACTATATTAGTGGCATGATCGTTGAGGCTTTTATACCAACATCTGCATCTCTAATTTGTAATAAATACGGAGGTTACACACATAGTGATTTATTCTGAGTATAATTATCCTACAAAAGAAAGCATAACAGTTTAAGTAGTAAGTTATGGTTTACTACCTAACTCTAAACTGATTTACAGTTAAACGATAGAAAAGTGTGGTATGATACATACAAATGTTTCAGATAATTTACCCAATATTCTATTACAACAGAACAAACAAAAGTCAAATGTTGACCACACTGCTGACTGTGAATACACCTACTACAATACAGATAGTAACTAGTTTTTCTGATGCTTAACTGGTCTAAAACTTCACAGTATTAGTTGTCATGGAAAGTTTCACCTTAGGGCTCCCCTGCATTCAGTTTGAGGGAGGACAAACAGCCACTGCCGCTCTCCTCCACTGGCCTCCGACACAGTGAGTCCTCTGTTGAACGCAAACGTCAAA
This sequence comes from Monopterus albus, assembly GCF_001952655.1. Lineage (NCBI taxonomy): Eukaryota > Metazoa > Chordata > Actinopteri > Synbranchiformes > Synbranchidae > Monopterus > Monopterus albus. Next base: position 1,165,191 of record NW_018127916.1, read on the forward strand.
GCATAATTAATTAATAAAAATGTTCATATTATTACACACTGTACAGCCACAATTAATATCATTATTAATTTGCCTTGTCATTTTAAAAGACATTGACAAAGAGCCAAGAGTGAAGGAGCACAGGTGGCAGGAGCCACTAAAAGAAAGAAACTTAAATGTTTCCTACTACCTTGAAAAACATTGTATAGTAACAATGGGTTTAGCTAAGGAACAATGCCTTTCACTTTAACCTCTATAAGGAGAATAATGTTCAAAAGAATAAACTGATCAGAACTATGTTCACTTTCTTAACAGGAGTTAGATGATCTTTCATGTTTGTATTGTAAATATGAAACTATACAGACGGCAGATGTAAGCACTTAGTCTTATGAATGGAAACGCGAGAAACAGCTAATCTGTCACCTTTTAAAGGTAACAGTATGAGCCTACTAGCACATCTAAAGTTCATGAACTAACATGTTATATCTTGTTTTTTAAATCTGTACAAAAACTGTGCAAGTGTAAAAACAGTATAGTGTGGTGGGGGGGGATCTGTGTGTCAGATCATTACTTAACCAACGTCCCTGTTTGTCATCGGACAAACTCCCAGTGACAAAATAGTCACTTTGGTTTTTAATTTATAATTGATTTGAACAAACACAATATAACATTTGAATTAGCAAGCTGTTGAAGTGCCGGTCTAGATGGAGTGTGGATTACAGTTGTATTAACCTTCTCATTTAATATTCAGTAAGAAAGCAAATTGCTTGTTAATACTGTTTATTTTGTTATATTACACAGCCTTATGCTGGTTTACTGTTTACTTGCCCCTTGCATGGGGTTATGTACATACACATTGAGATCCGATGTACCACAGTCAAATTCCTTGTGTGTCTCACACACCTGGCCAATAAAGCTGATTCTGATTCTGAAATACTGAGTATATTTCCCAAAATGTCATGCTATTCCCTTAACTGTAGAACAAGTATACATTTAATACTTTGACATACTTTGCACTGCAGTTTTTTTCTTCATACAAGGCCTGATGTGCAGCTTGCAGGTCACAGCGGTCAGAATGAGCAGTCCAGCAATGCCAAATATGAGGATGGCCACCCCTGAAGAAGACAGGCAAGGTACAAGTTACTCAATGAAACTTTATAGTCTGAGGTTGTGTCATAAAAAGACAGTAGCAAATGTATTACCAATGTGGTTGCCTGTATTTGAAAAGGTGGTAGTTTCCACCTTTTTCACTGTGGTGACTGCAGGGCCTTTGGTGGTGGTTGTACGCGTAGCCTGAGTTTGGGTCTCCTCTTGTGAGTGGGCAAATGTAGAGCGTGTGGTGTAGGGTGTAGTGATATCGGGGTTATTCTTAAACGTATTACAAATAACATCCGAGACCTTGGTTCCAGTAATATTCACTCCTAATTTACATCTAAGAGGAGGATAAAAGATAAAGCCATAAACAACAGGTAACTTCTTAAGATTACACTGACATATGCAATATGATGCAAGTACAGTTTTCAAAACACTTGAACAGAGTGAACATACTCTTTCCATTTTCGACAGGGCTTGTCGATTTCATCGTTGAAATATCCATCTTCGCACTTTGAACACTCTGGTAAGGAAAAATAATTAATCATTAAATAGATGATTTCTTTGGCATCTTGCATCCAGTAGTGTATGATCTACAGTATGTACCTTTATTATGCAGTCCAAATCCTTTGCTGCATTTGCAAGTGGAATAATCATTGTCCCAGACAACAAATTCTCCACGGCACTGACATTTTGTGTTTGTCTCTTTTGTGCACGCTTGTTTAACAATACTTCCATGTTCTAGAATTTAAAAATAAAACAATCCTATTTATTAAATGGACATTGAGACTTGAAACTCAACAGCTAAGCATGTGAAATAACATTTTGGTAGGTTATAGGTTATAAAATGCTTCATGCCAAAGCTTCACCACTTACTTGGGTCACACTTTGTACATGGTTTACACATTTGGGAATCATTTTCTTCAGGCTGGTAAAATCGATCAGGACAGGTTATACAACCAGCTCCGTCATCAGTCACTCTTTGACCTTAATTTATTTCACAGCAGCAAAAGAAACAATGTACTTAAATCACAGTCACACACTATAGTTAGGTACATAACAAATAAAATGAAATTGTAAATCGAAAAACAAAAGATTATTTTGTGGAATGTGGAGGGAAATTATGGCATAGTAAAAGAAAGCCATACTTTACCTTTTGGGCAAATCCTGGCTTCCAAATCAACAATGAGATTATAAAAAGTCAAAGTAAATATAAGCAGTTTAAGCAGAACCATATCCAGTTCCTCTGTGCAGAGACAAGCTACTGAGTGTTTCCTGTATGAGAAGACACAGAGAATAACAGGAACAGAAACACCCCATAAATACCCCACTTGTAAGTGCTGACAAGCCCACATTTCTTTTATGAATAGGCAGGACACATCCATTGAAATACACCTCCTTCTCTCTCTCTCTCTCTCTCTTTTTTGCAATGAAATCTATAGCACGAATATAAGTATAATAATTAGGATAATAATAACTTACATTTGGTAAGGTAGTTCTGATGCTTTGTTACTAGGGATCCACACTGAAAGTGAGATGTGTACATGCTACTGAAGCATGAAGAAAAGAGCTGTAACTACTGTAGAACAAATGAGGTTCCAGTGAAGAGGAATCAGTGAAAGGTGATAGGTAATTTTTATTTGGGAGCTTTCATCAACAGGATCTTGAGTAAGAAAGATCAAAGCTCAAGTGCACAACATCATTTTTTACAGGGAAGTGAGAAAAACTGTAGAACTCTTAACAGTCAATACACAATTAAATGTGCCAAAGAATGGGAGAGCATTCATATGGAAGCTCAGTATATGGGTTAAATGATGTTTATCCATTATTTGGCCCCAAAGAGGGGGTGTCAGGCCATGCCATCATAAATCTTAAGAGCCGCACAATAAGCGACACCATTTTCCAGACCTAATCGATCTTAATGCAAAGCATCCCTGAACCCTATCCTCACCCAAGTAAAGAGCAGAGATGTGGCTTGACACACATTGTATTTGCTCAGGTTTAGCAGTGGCTGGTCCAACTGGCTTGTAATGGCAGTCACCTCTGAGAGCCGGGTCTGCTCAGTTGTCCAACCACTGACACTGTTCTACCAAGATTGTCTAACATTCCAGTGAGTCTGTAGTTATATTATCACCAACACCAATACAAGTTCTGTGTGGGTGTGGGAGTAAAGGCAAATCTACAGGGTCATCAGGTGGGCACCCTCTCACTAACTGGTGTTTTGTTGAGTTGGGCCCCATGACACAGAGAAGGCTCAACAGTGTGTTCCAGGTTATCCATCCATCCATTATCTATACTGCTTATTCCTGAATAGGGTCATGGGACCTTCATGCTGTGAGGCGACAGTGCTACCCACCACACCGCTGTGCCACTGGTCTGAGGTTAGTTCTGACTATCTCCTCACGAATTGTGAGCTGATTCCCTAAATCTACATTGATTTGCCAATCTCTCCCTGCCTTTAGCTGGCCTGCATCGTGCCTGTTCAAAATGACGTCCTTCCTGCCTTTTCCATCCTCATGAACAAACAAAATGCCCTCGTTTCTTCTTCTCCTCCACTGAGTTTACCTCTGTTGGACCGGGTACTTTTCACCATGCTAACTCTGAGAGACGAAGCAGTCCAAGTAACTTCAAAACAGTGCTGATTTATTCAATGAACACAGGTAAAAATTAACATTGCACGCTCAGGTATCTTGCACC
>NW_018127916.1:1169234-1177211 GCF_001952655.1 Monopterus albus
TAATAATATTAAACATCCTGTCTTCTAACAGTCATCAACTTTCTATCTAGCAACCTGCAGCAACTCATGAGAATGACTAAGCATTTAACAGCCTGAGCTAGACATCCTGTCTACTCTAAACATTTCTAATACATCAAGTATCTAACCAATGTCTGTCTGACTAAAAATACCTAACACCTCTAAGGGCCTACTTTCAGTAGCTGCTGCTAGTACATTTCAACACTTGATTATGTCTCCAAATGTGTCGTCCTTGAGCCAGGCTTGTTTTACACCCTGAGAGGATGTGCTAAAGTGATGCTACACCTGAACACTCTAATGCTGTACTGTGTATTGTTCTGTCCATGTGTTAGCAGGATTTTATTAGTGTTTTTAAATTGGCTGAAAACCTCAAATCAATTTCACAAGCCACTCTTGTAGCATAATAGTTTTCAATGTCTTTTCCCAATGCAAAATCAGGAACTTATACTTATAATTGAATATGAAATATCAGTGGAGATTTACAGAAAGGTTGTTTGTTTGTGCGATAGATCTCTGTTGTTGTTAAAAAATGATTAAAAACGCATCAAGGAAACACACAGCTGCACTGGGTGACACTTTGTTTTTTATTATGAAGTCCCAGACCTGACTATGCTGCCCCAAAGTCTCAGAGTGGCAAAATTTTCCTTTTTTTGTAATATTGCTGTTTCTAAAGTCAAGCATGAACTTGAACAATCAACATGTTTCTTGTTCAGAATTGCTTTGATGTTTTTTTATTTAATATATTGTTATCTGTTTGGAAATATAATACACAAACAGGTGACAAATTAAAGGAATGGGTGGTGGCACGTGGTGGCCCAACACCTTACTAAGATCCTTTATGTTGGTTTTTCCTTTAATATGTAAATGGTAAATGAACCAAGGAAATGTTTGACACACCTTCTCATTCAATGTTTTTGTTTGTTTCTATTATTTTTTATGTTATAGATGAATACTAAAGACATAAAATTTTTGAAATAATACATGAGGAAAAAAGTGTGTCAGAATATGTTTTAAGTTTTAGATTTCTCAGTGTAGCCACCATTTGCACTGATGACAGTCTTAACTACTTTATTAGTTATAACAACATCAAAACCGACAAAAGAAGCCTACTACATTCAAAGTTTTTTATTTTTTTTTAGAAAAATAGAATCTCATGTATAATATAAAAAATGGCTTTCGACCTATTTTGGCATGTTTATTGACCTTTATCTGTGCCCTTTTTTGTTGCTCCTTCAGGAAAATAGGTAAGAACTGTGGTTTAACTTTCGGAAACTGTGCAGCTTTATGTTGTTTTGCCGGTAAGAACATGACAAAGTACCTTTGTAAGTCGATGCAAAGAGCAGGTGGAAACAACCACATATTCTTGATTAATCTGCAAGATGCAACCACGCAAATGCTTAAAGCACGGATGCTGAAAATACACATCCGCTTGTGTCTTGGCTGGCTATTCAATCAATTACGAAAAAAATGTAATTAGGGCATCACAAAATTTTATGTATGTTCATATTCAAGTCTCTAGTTGTAGTCTTGATACAGTATTATCATATCAATTTAGCAGCAGATAAAGTAAGTAAACTGCAGTAGGCTATAGTCAGTGATGTGTCAGGCTGATGTGATGTGTCAGGTTGAGTTGTCATCACTTTGCTTAAATGAAGTTCATTTAAGCTCAAAGCTAATTTCCATATGTGCCAAGATGTTTGTCTGTAGAGAAAACCCTGTTGTCTGTTTTCTCTTCCTGACATCACAGAAGTTTTTAATCGGTTGCTGTTTATCAGGTTTCGATCTGCAGGAGAGTTTGTGTTCACATAAGTGTCACTAGAAGCAATGTAGTGGAAACCCTCTCTTCAAAGAGATTTTGCCACAGAAACACAGTCTGAGAAGCAAACAAACTTCTAGACAGGTTTTGTCAGGAAGGTGGAACTACAGCATCATGTGTAGCACATTTCCTTCCTTTGTTCCATGTAGTCTGACAAACCTCTGTTGTAAGTATATATAAGATACAGTAGGTCTCACATCTGTTCTTTCTATGAGCTTGGATGATCTATCTGAAAGTACAAACGTTAAGGTGTGATATGATGTGTGGACTGTGGTGGTCTTGACACATTCTTGAAACTGAAGTGTGGCAGCATTTCAGTTTAGTTCAGGCTACGGAAAGCTTTCACCATCCATGTACCTTAACACATTCATACAGTGATGTTTTATTTTTACCATGTTCTATTTGTAGGCCATGTATACCTGGTTCACTCTAAGTAGGCCACTTGTTAGGTTGAAGTTGGGTGGAGATATGGTGGTAATTACGTTGTGTCACCAGACTCTGTGGACTAATAATATGTAAATCATCCAGTGTCAATCAAATATTGTCTGTACATTTGATTTGATTTGATTTATTCTTTCAAGCATATAAAACAGTTGACATAACAACACACATTTTTACACACAATCCAATATCAATTTGCTTATACCTAGTACATGCTTGAATGGAGTAGGAAGAAGTCAGACTTATCCAGTCCTACCCCATGACATCATCTTACCATCATTGGTTTGCAAACATAAATGAAACATTTGACCCATTTCAAGAAAGTGAATAATTTCCCAAACATGTCTGACTGTTCCTTTAAAGTACAAATTGTTCAGTAATTTACCTATTTTTTGTGTGGCATCAGCATCACACCTGGGGATGTGGGTGCATTTGGCTATCCTTTGATTGGGGTCTGTGGTGAAGCACCATGGATAATCTATACCATCAGGGTTGCGGCAATAATTCTCTCGGAGGTCTCTGTAACATACACACAAACTACAATTTAAATGATGGTGCTTGCAGACTGTATGTTGTACAAAAAAACTTTTTGATTTTAAGTTTCATTTTCAGCACCTTTCTTTCTGGCATGTCCACAGTCAAACACACAAAATGAACAACAATCACCTCCTTGCCACAGCAGAAAGAAAGGAATCCAAGCTGCTCGGAGCCAAAAAACAAGGACTACTCACTTGCATTTGAAGTTTTGAGAAAGAAATGAATGTTTATGGGGGAACTGAGAGTCCCATCGCTGGCACGTCACACCCTCTGGAGTGATATTGATGGTGCCTCGGTAATCTGTGCCTTTTCCCTGGACACAGGATGTTGTTACATTGACATCTGTGTCCTCGCTGGAGTCTGACTCTAGTAATGGGAGAGAAAAAAAAAACAACATAAACATAGTAATTGTGAGTGTAGGCATGAGAAAGAAAGCAAAGGAAACAGAGTGAATGAGAGGGTGACATGCAAAAACGGAAGGCAGGAAGGACAGAGGGAGAGAAGGAGGGAGATATTAATCCCCAGAAGAATGTGTCATGTTTAACCTAGAGACAGATGATCAAAAACAGTAGCATTCCCCCTGCTCTCACTTGTGATAGGAAACTTTCTATTTATCCAAAACACTGGTGGCCCCACATTCTTGCACGTAATGACATCCACAACAATATACAGTTATTTAACATTTTGATGATACAGAATTTCACAGGATGTTGTAAGAAAAGACCTGAAGCCTGATCACATTGATCATACAGTATGTGAGTACATCTTTGCCTCAGAATTAAACATGAAAATTCTGTTTCTGGTGAATTTGTGTATTTATTATTATTGCAATAATAAATATCACATCCAATTATTCCAAACATCTTCAGATGGAATTCGTGATTTCAGCAGAACAGGAATATCAGTACATGGGGAGCAACTTCTCCTCTCCAGAGTTATTTTTCTCTGTTTCTTTAGCCTTTGACAAATGAGATGGGAGAAAACAGGGGGAGAAAGGGAATATTTTGAGGCAGAAACAAGAAGACGGGTGGAGAAGAAAGATTCTTTGGCTTGATGCAATGCATGCCAGTGTCTCTGTGCACCGCATAGTACAGGTCAGTGGTTTTTATCTTTTTGAGGCCAGGCATTGAGGGATACACACATCTGGACAAATGTAGATCGTCTGCCCTGGCTATAAATCATAACATGTACTGTAAAGTACGTGTGCGTATGTATCTGATTGAGACAGAGAGAAGCTCTGCATGTCTGTGGGAATATTTCAATGTGGTTCTTCAAAAAAAACCTATTAAACTTCTCAACTACATCCTCAAATCTGTTGACTGGTGTATCATTGTCCATAAAATATGGAGGGGTATTACTCCTGCTGGTACTGTTTCTAATCAATTTATTTAATATTTTCCAAGTACCTTTCATATTATTTTTATTATCCTCTAATACTTTAGAGTAATATTGTTTCTTACATATCCTCAATAACGCAGTTAATTTGTTCTTATATAACTTATATTTTTCTTCGGCCTTCTTGGATCTGTCCTTTATAAATTCTTTATATGAGACATTCTTCTTTTTACATGCATTCTGTAATCCCTTACTCATCCCCATACAATCTTTAAATTAGGCCTAATATGGCAATTTAAAGTGCAAGCACTTGGGTTGGTGTGAAGGTCTTTTAACACACATTCTACTATACATGCTTTTGCATGGATTGGCATACAATCAGCCTACACATATAATTATTGCACATTTTAAGATAAAACATATGCAAAATTAGTGTTGTTTCTGTGGACACAGACATAGAATAGCCTATGTGACAACTTGGTTGACTTCACTACATGAGTCTGAGAAGATCACCACCAACAAGGCAGCCTTATCCAGTCATCTCACTTTCATTGCCGAAGAACAAAAATCTAATTCTGTTCATAATGGGAATGCACCCAGACTGAGGGAACACAGAAGTGACAACTAAACATTTCCTGTTTCAGCATTGTGAGTAAAATATAAATAGCAAAAAGTCTGGGCTAAGGCGTTTCATAAACGATACCAAACAAAACTGAAAATATAGCCTAACTACGAACAGTTTCATTTGCAATGTGCTGGTCTACGTGCCTTGGATGATCGAGTAAACACTGACTTTTGTAACAAGTTGCATTATGTAGCCTTGGATGTGTGTAATTTTTATTACGACCGATGGATGGCAGTAGTGGGTCGCTGGCTAGAAGTTTTATTAATTAGAAGAAGAAACCTCTCACGACTGCACGTTCTGTAATGCGACATGTCGAAAAACAAGCTCGATGAAATGTTGCGGCACTACTGAGCAATACTTGATGTTGTTTAGTTGTTAAAAGAGACACTGTCTTATCAGGCTTCTACCCAGTAAGTGCAAAGCAGACATTGTCTTTCGGTGTAATATTAGTTTCCCTTTGACGTTGTTTTCAACTGAAATACGGCCTTAAATTGGGTGGACCAAATAAAAATTGCGTTTTCTCTGTGAAACAAGGAACTACACTAATCGCATTCTGTTACAGCGGGTTGTTTGTCCAGTGATCCTGCCCCAAAAAAAGCGATGCTGGTCACCGTTTTCTGCGCGCCGAGGGATCGCCCAGAAACCACCTTCGCCCTCGATGTGTCCCCAGAGCTGGAATTGAGAGACTTTGTAGCACTTTGCGAACTGGAATCAGGAATCCCAGCAGGGGAAATCCAGGTAAGACCCAAGCTAGCTGGAGCCATTGGCTAACGTAGGTAAATATTTACGGTAACTAGCTAACTTGCTAGCATGAATCGGACTTTTTGCTGTTTTGACGGATGGTGTGTTGCGAAACGCGGGTTATAAACCAACTTGTTTCTCGAAAGGTTACTAAGGATTGCAAAGTGTTGACTTTATCTGTGGGCGACATTAGCTAACCTAACCGAAAGTGAACCTGGTGCCTGACGAATAATACCAGATGGAGGCTAACAAATAGTTTAAGATAACTAATGTACAGGTAGTGATGATTTTATAGAAGCAAGCCTTGCTTGTCAGGGTCGCAAGTAACGTTAGTTAACTCAGGGTGGGGAACGTTATGGGTTGCCACTAAAACACATTATGTTACCCCTCTTAATAATCCATAAACATGTACTATATATTACTGTACATTGTATATACTTATCACTGGATCTGATAAACCATTTAAAATACAGGAACCTTACTTTAATAACGGGAATACATTCAATAACAAGGCTCGATTCAAAAGTACCAAAAGCCCCATTCTATATTATCTTTGTCTAGTTACATTTTATCTAGTTCATTCTAGTTATGAATTATCACCACTTTGCTAGAAATATCAACTGTAGCAACTATAACAGTTCTTCCATCCTCCATCTTATGTTACCTGTTTGATAGACATAATGTAGTTTTAAGTCTACCCTTAAAGGCCCTTTGTTCCACGGGGAATTCAAGGAGATAAGAAGAAGTTTTAAGTCCTCAACTGTTATAGTTTATATTTGCTGTAAAGTTTGATCAAAATGTTAATTTTTTGTGTGCAGTGGTGCCTGCAGCTGTAATCCTGTATGCACCATGCATACATTTTTTTAAATGATTTTGCTCAAGTTTTATGCCCCTGCATCTGGTGGTCATTGTACGATAGGGAAATATAGTTTCACATTAGTGGTCCAAGGAGCTATCTAACATGATAGTGTATCACACATCCCTAGAGTGGATCACATCATTTCTACTCCCTAACTTGAGCCCTGCAGCTTGGAATGGGTGACAGCAACCACACACTGACTTTACCTGCTTTCAATAATGCCTATAACAACATCAGGACATGTGCATGGTATTTTAAATGAGAAAAGTATGTTGTTATAATGAGAAAGGTTTCTCTTTCAAACAGGATTTATGCTACAATAGGCAGTTCTTAACCCTGCAGGTGCCACTGCTTTTGTATGTGTCAAGTAATAAACACAAAAAAACTGTAGGTAAGGCTGTATTATTCTATCACACGAAAACTTTAAGGCTGCAGCCAACAATTATTTATTCGATTTTTAGCATCTTTGCTTAAAAATTAACCATTGTAATGATTAATCAATTGTCAGAATTGTTGCCAACAGTTTTTCTCTCCCAATTTATTTTTGACTGGGACAAAATGGAATTTGATACTGAGCTATAATGATTAATGATACAACAAAAAATAGACATGGATGGGGATGGGTTCTATGCTGTATTAATGTGCTAAACATTGTCTAATGTCACATTATAAATTGCAAGGATATTTATGCTTTTCTTTGTTTTATGTGGTAATAGGCTGATTATCTTTTGGCTAAAACAAGGAATTTGAGTGCAGAACCTTGTTACAATAGATAGATCAATTGATAATGTTCATTGGAGTTTTAACATATACAGACTTTACAGTGTAATTGTACTGGCTAAGAAAACAGGGTGTCAGAATACCTCACCTCCCTTTCAGTACAGTTTGTTCTGTTATGAAATATGTTTACGGGGAAGCTGTAAGCAGAAAGTGATGATAAATTGCATCGGTACACTGACAACATGACAAGAGTCAGATAGCTAATAGTAATTCAACCTTGTAGATCTGAGTTCCATCAGGTTCTGTGGACTGTTAGATTGTCTAGCCATTGAAGCTATAGTAAATGTCTTTGTAGTCTCATTAACTTGGTGAATTGTAATGTTTGCAAAATCAAGTACCACTTATGGACTGTGGCATTTTTGGACAGCTTTACAGTTTGGTATAATCAGACATCTGTTTAGCCTGCTTCATTTACTCTGTGATATGGATTGTACAATTTAATATCCACATCAAATTTGTTGTGTGCAAGAAGCTGTGAGTCCTCTGCATGTTGATTCATCTTTTCAATGTTCTGTTTTTTTCTGTATCCAGATCACATATGTAGAACAGCCCTTAAAAGACCCTACCCGTGCCTTGGGGACCTATGGTGTTAAGGATGGTGATGTGGTGGTTCTCAGGCAAGCTGACAGAAGGCCACCACCAACTCAGCCAGCCTTCCCAGGTAACATATTCATAATGTTGTTTCACACCCAAATCCACATATCTAACTTGTATTACTGTTGCTTGTTCTAGGTAGTCAGGTAGGGGTTGACTACAAAACCAAGATAAGATCCAGAAGTATGAGGAAATTAAGTGCAGTTTACAGGAAGAAAAATCTGTACAGTG
>NW_018127916.1:1186127-1205858 GCF_001952655.1 Monopterus albus
ATATATATATATATATCGAGACACAAAGACAAAAAATTAATGTATCATCTGTTTTTGTGTGCCATATGCTAATCGCTCTCTCTTTATCCCCTCTGCCTTGTAGGTCTGCCCCGTATTGACTTTCGTTCCATCACAGTCCCAGGCACCTCTCCATCAACCAGTCAGCGTGGAGCCATAACGCCACCACAACAGGCTTCGCAGCCACTGCAGCAGCAGCAGCAGCAGCAGCGGGCCACCCAAACTAGCAGCAGCAGCAGCAGCGTGCTACACAACCTTCCACGCCAATGGCCTTCCGGGGTTCCTCTCCTCAGGGGCTGGACGATCCTGCCTTACTTCAGCAGATGCTGCTATCCAATCCACACGAGCTTTCACTCCTGAAGGAGCGAAACCTGCCACTTGCTGAGGCCCTCCTGAGCGGAGACTTAGGTAAAGAAATGACATCCGTCACATGCCTTGATTTGGGTTTATGGCCTTTTACCTCGAAATGAATCATTAACATTAGTACAACCGGCTATTTCTTCAGAGCGTTTCACCAAAGTGCTGCAGGAGCAACAGCAGGATCGAGCCAAGAGAGAGCAAGAGAGGATCAGACTTCTAACTGCTGATCCTTTTGATTTGGAAGCCCAAGCAAAGATTGAGGAGGACATCAGGTATGGTTGAGAGACTGCAGAGTGTGTTGCCCATTTGTGAATATTCATAACCCAACAAGCGATATTCCTCAGTTTCACAGGCTCAGTCTCACTTGCCACTCAGATCTTATGCAGTGTGATATTATTTGTGATTTTCATGAATTTCACCGTACTTTGGAAGTAAAAAGAGAAGGCAACATGTCCACTACTGTACATATATGAAACATGTTTTCATTTTTTTTTTAATTCAAGTCTATTTCCTTTGGATTTGCGAACATTCCAGGCAACACAATGTGGAAGAAAACATGACCATTGCAATGGAAGAGGCCCCAGAAAGCTTTGGACAAGTGGTTATGCTCTACATTAACTGCAAAGTCAATGGCCACCCTGTGAAAGCTTTTGTTGACTCAGGTAATGAGAATTAAATATTGATCCCGTTTGTAGCTACAGTGTTTTTTTGGGAAATGAGTCAGAGCGATATTAACATCCCGGTGTGCAGTGTACCATTGTGGTTTAGTTTCAGTGCCTCAACCAATACCTACTTTGTATAAGCAGTCAGTCAGGCAGCCCCTCACTGTCCTCTTCTGTATCAGCCTCAGTGACATTCAGACTTAAACCCTTGTTTATTTCTTCTCACCCACTATTTCAAAATTTTATCTTAAATGATGTCAGTTTGGGCTTGTTTTACTGTCACTGAATTGCTTGTAGTCTTGCATATACCATCATCATTATAATTTTATAGCAAAACCATGATTAGAGCCAGTTAAGTTCATATAGCGGGTGTGGGTTGGCATGAAAAAGGGTGTTGTTAACTTTAATATAGGTGAGTTCTCAGACTAAGTATGAGCATGTTGGATTTCTTCTTCAAACCACCTCCTCGCAGCTAAGGTAGTTTTAAAACTCTAAGGTCAGTTGACAATAAGGCAGCAATTCTAATCAGATGCTGGACCCACCTCAACTATGTCCTTTAAATGTAGCAGATCAGAGGTTATAATCTGAGCTCTTTTTGTATATCCAAACTCCTCACCCTGCCCCTAAAGGTGACCCCACACACCCTGACAGATCAGTTTCACCTGCTTGAGTATGTGATTTTATTCCCCTCACAATCTTTAGAAAACATTTACGGAAACAGATATGGAAGAGGAGCCTCGTTCTGGAGCACAGTATTCTGATATACTTGTTACCCTATTTGCATTTATGCAGCATTGTGTTCCCATCTTCATTGCATAGGGCATTTTTGATTTTTGGTTATGATTACACATTTTATAGAGCCAGATGTTCCTTATTTTTAGGAGCTCAGATGACCATCATGAGCCAGGCGTGCGCTGAGCGCTGTAACATCATGCGACTGGTGGACCGACGCTGGGCTGGGATCGCCAAGGGAGTGGGCACCCAAAAGATCATTGGCAGAGTGCACTTGGGTTGGTGTCAGGTTGCGCAGCACTGTACTTTAACTAAAGCAAGTCCAGAGTTGTTCACAGAAAACATTAAGATATGACAAGTTTTTCTGTGACTCTGCAGTTATGACTGAAACTGTGTTGTCTTGTTGCACTCATCTAGCTCAGGTCCAGATAGAGGGGGACTTCCTTCCTTGTTCTTTCTCCATTTTGGAGGACCAGCCAATGGACATGCTGCTTGGCCTGGATATGCTGAAGAGACACCAGGTGTGAGCCCCTTTTTATCTGAGCACAGTGTGCAGTACAGTATCAGACTGGAATGGGTTACATAATACTGTTCACTGTATACTACAAGACGGGAAAGAAAAATGACACGGTTCATTTTTTCTCTTCTTTTTTTCTTTGGTAGTGTTCGATTGACCTGAAGAAGAGCGTACTTGTGATAGGCACTACCGGCACCGAAACTCGCTTCCTCTCTGAAGCAGAGCTGCCAGATTGTGCCCGACTTGCATATGGAGCAGAGGGGCGTGAAGACGTCCGCCCAGATGAGATAGCTGACAGAGAACTGGCAGAAGCACTTCAGAGGTCAATACAAGAAAGTGGTAAGCAGAAAGCCTCTCGTCTCTGCACCTCAGCTTGTTTGTCACTGAGCTGTTTCCAGCTCGATCAGATTCACATTTGCATGTGCCACTTAAAGCTTCTTACTCTCAACCCCATTTATGCAGACATCTGACTTTTGAGTCACATGATCATCTCATGTCATTGCCTCAGCAAATTAAATGTGGTTTAGAATGAGATGAGGTCAGGAAACTGAAAGCTGTCAGGCAACTCTACGGGAACACATTAAAAGAAGGTAAATAAGATCAAGCTTCTAAGGCTTAATGGGAAATATTCATGATTTGAAAATGTATTTCTGCATCATAGTTTTTGTGAAAGAACCTCATTAGCAACTTGTATCATTGTACAACAGATGCTGATACTCCATTAGCAGGCATAAGACAGAGTATGATGTTGGTGGTTTAGAAACGCCCTTCTTTACTTTGGAAAAAAGACTTGACTAGAAGGAGCCATCAGTGATAGTCAACAATGCCAAGCATGTCTCACTGTCATTAATTCAGTGTGGACTGTTAAATATAGTCCGATTCTCTGTTGGACAGCGGAACGGATAGATCTGTGAAAGAGTGGGAGAACCGCATCTACAAAAGCAAAGTGAAAGGAACATTTAGTGCTAACAGAAACGCAGGTGGTTGTTTGTATGAGCCAGTATATTACACAAAAACCAGTAAGATGTCACAGCATCACTACAAAAAGACCTTTTCTTGTGATTATGGTTGCCAAATAAAATCATAATTATGTCCAATAGGAAAAATCATAATTTTAAGAATCACATTGTGATTAAAATAGTTTGTGACTGTAAACTAAAATATCTTGAATGAGAGAAGTTGTAGAGGAAAAGCCGCTAGTGATTAACATTAGAATTACACTGCCAGAAAACTGCCTGGGTCCAAGTTACCTGCCAGACATGATGCACTTTTCATGTATATGCGTAAACAGTGACTAAAATGCCTGCAGACTATTGACCTATGAAGGATTAAACCATGAACATTACTAAGCAACCTTGATGACGCACCGTTTAACTCTGAGGGCTTAACCCATGCATGTTAAAGCAGGTGGCATTAACTCATGTCAGTCAGATGTTGTGCTTCTTTAAGTAAACATTCAGCATTGTCAAAATCATAATCGTGTGGTTCCCTTTAGTGCTTTTCAAGGCTTGTGTTAGGGCTGCCCCCTGAAAGTCAACTAGTCGAATTATCAGTCGAGAGAACTGTCAGTCAACTGAGACTTTTCTAGTGGAACTTTGATTTGATTTTATTTTAGTCATCCAGTGTGAATTACAATAGCAGGCGGCCTTAGCCCATGTTAGTTTAAGTTCATCTTCTCCTCATTTTGGTGTGCCAAGCAGCAACTTGCTCAATATCTCCCCCTGTGGGCAGGGAGGATACCCACTTCAGTGCTGCCATTGTCCGGTGCATGGATGTATTAAGGTCTGACGACACTATTTAGCAAATTTCTTCCCAGAATGAAGAGAAAAAGACAAAATCCACTAAGACAGGCCACATAAAGGCGAGATTTGTACTTTATTAGAAGTGTTTTCAAACACCGCAGACTACTTGTAAAAGAGCAAAAACTTAACAGTGCTAGTGAAATGGCCGATTTTGCATAGGTCATGTGCATCTGGTTTGTTTGCCCATCTCCGTTAAAATGTAATGCACTGTGGTTTACCGTCTGTTTCTGCAACATTCAGATGGGACTGGGAAGCTAACAAAAGGTGCTGAGAAAACATTTCCATTATAGCAGAGGCCTAAATCAGGTGACAGTTAAGGTCCTGATTATGTTATGGCTATGTGATTTTGATCAGATGTCCTACTGATGCGACCTCATTCTGGGGTTAAGTGACAGGCGGTGTGATTGTACTGTGACCTCTGTCAGGGTATGGCTGTAGGCTCAAGTTGTTAGTGGGTGATATTTTTCACATCTGTGCGTGTGAAAAGGCTGATAGGTTGGTGCATGCCCTGTGTGTGACTGCTAACTTTTTCCGTCCCTTTGCATGATGTGTGTGTTGTGTGCCCTAACCCCTGAGCAGGACAGCACTGATGCATTTGGAGACAGCTGGAGAGGTCGCTACCAACCAGGTACTGCAAATTCACAAGTCCATTGCCAGTGCTAAGTCCATTGCTATTTGTTTATTTTATTTTGCTCTTATTGTGCTGCTGGATTGGTTAATTGCTGTTGTACTTTGTTTATTTATTCTTGTGTTGATTCTGAATACATGTAACTGCAATGGGTATTCAAGAATTGCAAGATTTTCACAAAGAAAGTTAGTGTTTTGAGTTGGCTGTTATGAAAATGCAGATTTGGATGGGATTAACACAGCTGTTTAATTCCCAGTTATATTTTTTCTTACAATAGACACTGCAGATGGACAAACTACCTCACCACAGCCCCCATCATTTACATTACCCAGAACCTTAGACCAAATGTCCTCATCCGCTTCCCCTTCCCAGAGGCCTTCCTCTGGTCAGACCCAGACCCTGGATCGCTCTCAGTCTGCCCCGGCCGCTATGGAGCAGGCCTCAGCAACAGGGCAGTGCCTGGACCAACCTGGCAACCTGGAGCTTCCTTGGCCTTTGTCCACAGCAGATGATGCTGGTTCCACATCTGATCAGGTCCACCCTCACCCTCTGCCTCTCCATAGCGACTCCAAAGTGCCCCCTGAACCCAGTCCCTCAACAGATGTCCTCCCTACATGTACCCCTCATGCAGGCACGACTATACTATCCCACTATCCAGAGGATGAGGGACTTTCTACAGCCACAGCAAGTGGTGTTGAATCATCTGAGGTAGTGAATGGCTCCATGGTCTCCCACCCAGAGGAACTCTCCCCTGTTCAACCCATGGAACAGGAGACGACAGAGTCTATCGCAGCTGATAGCACAGGAGCCTGTCCGAGTGCTCCCAGCAAGCCTGACTCTGTTGAAATGGGGGCCCCCGCTAATCCCCCATGGTCTCCCACCCAGATGTACTCTCCCCTGTTCAACCCATGGAACAGGAGACGACAGAGTCTATCGCAGCTGATAGCACAGGAGCCTGTCCGAGTGCTCCCAGCAAGCCTGACTCTGTTGAAATGGGGTCCCCGGCTACTCTCCACGGTGTAGTGAACTCTGAGAGGGACCAGCCTGAAGGGGAACACTGCTCCAGCTCTGACAGCATCCCCTCGCTGGCAGCTGCTCTGAAGGAGCTCCACGAGCTGCTGGTATCCAACAGCCGTGCTCAGTCCCAAAGCCGCAGCACGTCGTGCTCCCCCTCACATCCCTTCAGACAAGACACAGATGAAGTGGCCTTTGAGCCATGCACCCCAATGCCTGAAAACACCCAGCCTTCCCCCTCCACTGCCATTACAGCTGGTGCAGAACCAAGCAATGCCAAAGCAAACCATGGTGCTGCTGTGTCTGATGAGGGGCCATCAAAGTGTCTTGTACATGTCCTTTCTGGCCATGATGAGCAATTGGGAAGTGATACAGCAGAGACTGTGGAGGGACAAGGGCCACCACAGCATTCAGATGGCTCGGCAGACAGGAGGGCAGATACATGTGGGCAGGAAGAAACAAATAACATCAGCAGTTCTCAGCCTGAGCCAGAGGCTCCTCCTGATCCTGCAGGGGACCTGGAGTTCAGGGAACCTCCTGAGGGGCAGCAGGGGAGAGGGGTTGCAGTTGGATGTGACTCTGGCACAAACAACCCAGACACTGTTGACCTCCAGACTGAGCACACTTTTCTCAGCCCTTTGTCACTAGCTGTGGGCTCGCCTGTGGAAGTCTCTAACATCTCATCTTCAGCTGTCCCTGCTCTCACTCAGGCTCCCCAGCCTACACCTCCAGCCCCTCTTATCTCTTCCCCACATCCCTTTATTGAACAGTTTCCAGCTGAGCACATCCAGAGAATCCAGGCAGCAGGCTTTTCTGCCAGGGAGGCTGCAGAGGCACTGGAACAAGCCCACGGGATTGTGGAGCTAGCTCTGCTGGCACTATTAGCCCGCAGTATCACTGTGCCCACCTAGACTTGTCATCAGTCATGCGAGTCCCCAGCCTCCCAACTCAGCATCTGTCTTATTTATACCTTGTTACTGATCTCAGTCCCTTTTTAGCAGGGAGCACATATAATAAACAAAGGGACACGCTGTCTCATGGTTTGTCATACAGAATATGGAAGAACAAACAAAACTTTTCTGGATATAACAGATATGAAAGGCATGTTTGCATGCAGATGTTTTGGGTGCCCACCCATCTCACTGGTTTTTAGAGATTTGGTGTGATAGATTGGATTTCTTGTTTTTTTTGTTTTGTTTTGTTTTGTTTTTTTGTTTTTTTTGTTTTGTTTTTTGCTCTGCAACGATATATTAAATCCCCAAAGAACGATTGATTCTTGAACCACAGAACATTGTTATACTTTCCCCTAATGATATCTCATAAAACCATCATTATGTAAGCCTTTAATTTGTGCAATAGAATGGAGTCACCTCACTACAACTTATAGAATTAGCCCCATGTGGTGAGCTTCAGATCATTCAGCACAAACTTGGACATTAAAACCAGTAAGAGAACAAAGCAACATGTTGGTTTTACGTTTTTAGCCCTTTCAGTTTTCAGATCAGACTCCAGTTGTGGTAAAAGCTTAGAAGGGTTGATCATTATTGATCAGGTTTACAAATCGTTTCTACAGATAAGTGGAAACCTCTAAACTAACAGACATTATCATACATAAATATCAACTGAGCGACAAGTGTGCGCATGTTGAAGTATGATCATAGATGGCATTTTTTTGAATACACTTGTGTATTTCCGAAGGTATCTTGTACTGTACGCGTGATTCTCCACAGTTTGAAAGTTTTGCCATGTGCAGATATGTTTAAAAAAAATCATTTGTGTCAAATCATCACCATGTTTATAGCTTAAACATTTTTCATTTTTGTTATGTTAGAATACAACCACTCACAGCTGTCAGATGTTTAGTCAGTATGTCATATATCAAGGATTTTAATGGCTTTATTTCAGTCATATATCACCAATGTTCAGGCAGATTGAATTATTTACTTTTATCTTGTATGAAATTTTAAATTGCAAATAAAATTGAACTAGTATTTGTTTTCTATGTGAGTCGTAAGTCTTTTTTTATGCAAGTCATAATTCAAAATGCCACAACGTTTGATGGTACCAGCTATTCCAATCTGATGATTTGTTAATTTTCCTCAGAAAAATGAATAACTGATTTTTTTTTTTTTTTTAAATCGGGACTCCAGGAAAGTGTGATGGGCATTTTTCGGTATGTTCAGATTTTTTAGACAATTAATTGCATATATATTAGTGATGAAGATAACGGTTTGTTGCAGCCTTAATGTCACCTTTCTGTCATAGAAGAAACTAATTCAGCATTTCCCTCCTTTTTTTGACACTTTTTCACAACAGAAACTCAGTACAAGCCTGAGGCTGTGGGCCCATTCCACTGGGCCTAGTGGTGTAGTCACATTTAATATTGAACATAACGCATTTTGAACTCAAATTTTTATTATTGCTGGGCATCACTATAAGAAATGTATTAACATTCCTGTCTCTGCTTTCCCCGTATCACTTTCTCATTATGATTTCACCTCCTTCGTGCCACCACAAGAGAAGAGGGAAACATAAAATTTAAACACAGTAGGCTGGCCTCTGCTTATGGCTTCAAATTCCTTATCTGTATCATTATTAGAGGCCAGTGCAGAATCTTGAGATGTGTGTTCCTGTAACAGTGACCTTTCTGAAACCTTGGGTAAATCCCAATTGCCTTAATTAATCATTCTTAGAACCTCGGTCAACCCGGAAGTCATTCCAGTCTGGCATGGATCGAAGATGCCTTAAAGGACTATTTGCGTGTTTCCTCGATGTCTCTCTCCTCACAACTGACCTTGCATCCTTTCCTTGCATTATGTGGGTGGGGCAAGGCAAGCAAGTGAGGAAAATGTGGATGCAATTGAGAACATTGGGATTTACTTGTGTGAGCCAGTGTCAGAAAAATCACACCTGGTTCTAGTTGTTGTGATTGCTGCTAAAAACTCAAGACTTCAACTGAGCCCATTTAAATGACTCAGAGGAGCAGAGGAAGGATGTTGCAGTAGAATAGCTGGTTCAGAATTGTACTTTGGGTAGAATTTTAAAATAAAAGTGTTAGGGCAGTGTTGTGTGGGAGTATTGCTCCAGGTTAAAATGGCTCAGTTTGACTGCAGCAAAGAGAACAGCCCCAGTTTTTGCCGTAGCGTTGTCACTAATCTTTACTTGGCAAGAAGTCATCATGAGAATAATTTGCTCTCACAAAGTCCAACCACAGAGACAACAGAGCAGGGTTCATTGGGGTTTTCTCTCCTGCAAAACAGCATTGCACAGAACTCTGGAGTCCATGAAGAGAGCAGTTCCTCCATAAACCAGCCTGGGGATTGCAGGTAAAACCACATGGTTAACTTTTTTTGTTTTGTTTTTTTTAAACACAGGATTATAGCAGTAAGATATTTGTCCTGTTCTAGGCCTCCCAGAGACATAGCTTCAGCCATCAGGTCACTGGCTTCGAAGGGCACTTTGGATGTGGGGAGAATGCACTCGATGCCCAAGTTAACCTCATCGTCCAGGCTTGAGGAAAAAAATCCACCCTTGTCTCCATTAGATGATCAGGATTTAAGTGTAGAGGGGTAAGAAGAGCTACGTGTTTCTACTTTAGCACAAGATTTTCTTTTAAGTTAATTGTGTCTTGCTTATTCAACCCAGGGGAGCAGATCCAGTTGAGGAGGAAGTGCCGACTGTATCATTCCAGTCAAAGTACTTTCATTTTTGTAAGTATTCTCCTTTGGGCTTGTCATTCACTAAATATTGTAGCATTTAGATCAGTGTAAAGAGCCTTGTTTCTCTTTTTCCCTTTGCTTTGCAGTCCCACTGTATCAAGACTACTGTCTGCAGGCAATGAAAGTTGATCTACGCAGACTTAACACAAGTTTTGTGACTGAGCTGATATCACCCCAGTATCTGCAGTCCTGCCTTAGCCCTCATTTCCATTTTGATACTCCATCCTTTCAGCTAACGTCTCCTGAAGCAACTTTATCATCGCCTCCACCTCAGCCTATCAGGGTAACTCCATGTACCCTCTGGCAAAATCTAGATGAGGTGAAGGCATCTGGGATCCTGAGCAGATTGACCCCCAAAGAGATCCGCCTTCAGGAGGTAGAATGCTTTACACTTCAGACATGATGGTTGATGCACTGCAGTCAACAAAGCCGTGTTATCTAATTTGAAACCAAGTGACGTATTACACCTACAATAGCAGTAGTGTTGGCATGAAATGTTCATATTAATCTCCCAAGTACAGTTTTATAGGCTGTACTTGTGTATTAAAGGACAAGTCTGTTTGTATTATATATGTGTGGGTTTTAATCTTCAGCAAATCCCACGACAAGACTTGGTTTCCTCGTGCTTTCTGATGTTAATGCTCTGTCTGGCGCATTCAACCTGTGCATCCATTTGATCCCATAAAAAGCAGTTGTGGGTCAAGGAGGAAAAAAAAAAAAGTAAAAATCTTTGTTCTGTCTCATTTTGTTCTTCTGAAGGCTATGTTTGAGTTGATCGGCTCAGAGGCATCGTACTTGAGAAGTCTTGAGGTTGCCATCAGTCATTTCTATGCATCGAAGGCACTGAAACAGACCTTGTCTCAAAGGGAGCATCACACTTTGTTCTCTAACATCAGTTATGTGATGGCAGCCAGTGAAAAGTGAGGGATTTACCTATATTCCAAATGTGTTGTAGACCTGATGTTTCTGCTGAGCTGCTACCCTGTCTCTTCCAGGTTTTTCAGGGATCTGGAAATGCGACTGGCAGAAAGTGTGCTAATATCTCAAGTTGGAGACATCGTGCTGCAGCACTGCCCAAAGTTTCACCCTCTGTATGTGCCATATGTGACTAATATGATGTACCAGGAGGCCCTTCTCAAACAGCTGCTGTAAGTGTCTGTTCTCTACTTCATAACCTCACACCACGACACCTCAAACCATACTGTCACATATCTTTTTCAAGGCAGCAGAACCGAGACTTTGTGTGCTCACTCAAGAAACTTGAGAAAGACCCAGTGTGTCAAAGACAGAGCCTGAAGTCATTCCTTGTCCTTCCGTTCCAGAGAATAACTCGTATTAAGCTTCTATTGGAGGTAGGCGTCTTTTGTGGAGTTGAAGTTTTTATGTGGAAGCCAGCTAAAGGTTTTGTTTTCATTTCAGGGCATCCTGAAACTGACTGAATCGGACTTGGTTTCAAATCTTGAAAAGGCAATAGAAGCAGTTCACAAGGTAATGCTGTTTACCTTCAACTATTCATACCTGTGCATTCATGTTGAGACAGATTGCATTATTTCCCACTCATCAGATTGTGACTGAATGTGACAAAGGAGTCCAAAAGATGAAACAAATGGAGGAGCTGGTCTGCCTGAAAATGCTGCTGGATTTCAGCAAAGTTAAGGTGGCAACTTTTTATTTTCCCCCTCACTAAGATTTTAATGCAGACTTGTCTGTTATGTAACCACCACATGGCAGAAAATTCTAACAGACTGCCTCCTCATCCAGTCAGTCCCTCTGGTCGTAAGCGGGCGATTTCTGGTGCACCAGGGGCCCATGAGACAGCTGACTGCGGAGAGCACTTCCAACTCCAGAATGTCATCTATTGGTGTCTACCTCCACCTCTTCAATGACCTCTTGATCATCTCCACAAAAAAGTATCTGACATGTACTTGATTACTGCAAAATGAGACGATTGCTATCTTTACTTTCAAAAAGCAATGCTAGATTTTCTAATAAGTAATCAAGCTGCTTCTGCAGTCTGACAAGCTGAAAGACAATGTTCTAACTTGTTCTGTCTCATATTCAGGGATCAGCGGTTCAAAGTTGTGGATCATGCTGAATTCCCCAAACATGTGCACACTGAGCAGCTGAAGACTGGAGTCCTGGGCCTGCCTCCTGACTCCTTCCTGCTACGCCTCTCTCAAAGTCAGACGGGACATCCAACTGCTGTGATACTTGCTCCATATACAAGGTAAAAGCAGACGTCTAAATTGTAATGGCTGCTAGTAAAGCCCCTTTAGCAGCTAGTCTGACTGCTGTTTTTGTTTTTAATTGTAGGTCAGATAAAGAGACATGGATGAAAGCACTGTCCTGTAAACAGTGATGGGAGCTTGATGTTTTAACTTGCACGTTAATGTATGCATTTTGATATTTCAACTTTGTTAACTTGTTCACCCTTAAGACGTGTAACTTGACTACACTTGATGTTCTTGGTCATGGCAATATATGACACACAAAGCACTGAACTAAGCACAAACACAGCAAGTAAGGGGATATGTTTTATTGATGGGCAATAACTTTTTATCTTGTATTAAATACTGGCTTTTTAAACAGCATGTCTTATTTTCTGCCCTTATCACATCAGCCTCATGCAACAAACTAAGAGAAGGTGGTATTAAAATAACAGGCCCTGAGCTACTCCACTTTAAAATACTGAAACCTATACCTCTAAACTGACTTTTTTTGTGTTTTTTTTTTTTTTTTTTGGAGTACTGGTGC
The DNA here is from genome assembly GCF_001952655.1 of Monopterus albus. Lineage (NCBI taxonomy): Eukaryota > Metazoa > Chordata > Actinopteri > Synbranchiformes > Synbranchidae > Monopterus > Monopterus albus. The sequence goes on from NW_018127916.1 coordinate 1,198,334, forward strand.
TTTCAGATAATAAGCACCCAAGACGGAACACAATACTGTTGGCACAGGCACATGACAATACTAAAGGAATTTTAAAGCAGCACGCTGATTAAATGCTCCTACAAAAATCCTTTAATTCAGTCCCATCCACCATATTTTGACGTGGTCTTCATCAAATACTTTGAACTTGTAATCAAACCTGAAATGTGCATCAATATCAGACTGGCATACATTAATGTATCATATGCAGGTGATTATGGTTTCTTTAATACTGTGAACTGAAATATTTAGGTATGATAAATTAAATCATTTGGTTTGTTGCTGTGGGAGGAGTTTCACACCTGGTGCTGTTTTATTTATATATAAAAATGTATTGGTCTGAAAGTACTTGTAGAGGTTTGGCCTAAATAAAAGGATTTTTGTGGGAGCGTGCAGGCTTCGGTTCCTCCTCTTATGCAATACTTTTTCAGAGTCTTTAAGACTGAACTGATGGCATTTTAACTTTATCCAATTTAATACAACCACATGGTCTGGTCTAACATCCTGATATTGCTAAATCACCCCACTACCAGAAGACGGGAGTTTAAGGAAGTCTGTCTTATAGCATTTGAAAGTCAATTTCACCAGCAGCCACCTCCAGCTAATGCTTCTTAGCCCAGACCAGCTGCTCAATGCAGACACCCTGGGGTGACCTCTGCTGGAGTCTCCTTGAAATGTGCTCTTTCATGTTCAGCGTTAAACTAGAGTCACTGCCTCCTGCTGTGAGTGGTGGCTGGCCAATGCGGCTGCAAGGCAGTCCTGATGCCACAACTGCTCTGCCAGGCAGTTGAGGAGGGGGGCGACATCACCCAGCCTGTCGCTGACCTCACCACCCATACGCAGCACAGGCAAGCGCTCTCTCTCCTGGAAGTCCTTCACGTCTCTCTCTGCCACATCATGGTGCATGAAGAGATCAAATCTCAATCCAACATTAAGGACCAATACTTCATTATTTTTTTTATTTTTTTTTAATGGAGCTGGTACTCATTTGCGAAGTGATGAGCAGGTTTAATCTACATATTCTTACTTTTGAGGCCCCCCCCAAGAGGTGACAGAATTTTGTCATTATGTATACTGAATGAATTGGTGGCAAAACTTTTTGATTTGATTGAACTTTAATACACACAGAGGGGCTCAGGGTAGTGTTTACTTAAATGTTGGTTGGAGATTCAGAGTAATACCTTGGCTGAACACAAAAGGATACTTGGTGCCAACTACCAGTTTCACAACACGACCCACAGCTGGCTCAGTCCACTTAGCAATTTGATTTGACAAATCATCAAAGGATGTCCTATCGGTGAAGGAGAACAGGAAGAGAACAGCATCCACCTGCTCCTTACAGGCCTGAGAAAGAAGGAACAGCGATAAATAGTGTGATGTTTGTTCTTGAACAATGTGAGCGTGGTTCTTTTGTTCACATTAGTTTATCACAACGAGTTAATTCTTGAAAATGTAGTCCATACATACTGGAAGCAAATGGTCAAATCTACGCAAGGCGTTCTCTCCACAGTCCCACAGCTGCAGACGAAAGAAAAGCACTCTGCCACTTTCTCTCAGCTTTACTGGCCAATACACCACTGTCGTCTCAATACCTTTAATGGACGAAGACATTATTTTTATGACCATTTAAAAACTTTAATGCTTTTAGTCCTATAATTAAACCTTCAGCTGAATAACTATGATTCATTCAGGGACCTACCTGTAGTATCATAGTGCATGTTAGGAATATTTTGCCCTGCAAGACGTGCAGCAAGGGATGTTTTTCCAACCCCACTTTTTCCTGAAATGAAGATCTTGTAATGAACTGTGTCCACAGCTAGATGTGGAGGCATCACTGGAGACTCCAGTAGGCCTGTTTTAAAAAAAAAAAAGAAAAAAAGTTTTACACAAATCATCTGCATTTCAGTCAGTACTATGCTTAGTTGCAGATTCTTATACTTTTCTTTATTTAGCTGTCTTTTAAAATCTCAGAAGTTTTACTACCAGGAAGTTATTGAACCAACAGCAGAGCTGATGAAAGTCAGTCTTCCCATATACAGGGTTGTTGTATCACACGGAATAATCAACCATTAAGCCTTTTTTGGCTTCGAAAATAGTCTCTGGTTAAAGAATCTACTGTATTTGCATGCAAACATTTTTAATGAAAGCTTGTATATTGCAGGGTTTATCAACCTTTTCTGTTGAGTAAAAAAGTTCAATATATATAGTATCACCGAAATGTGCAAAATGTATAAAGGACATTAAAAACAAAATACTGCACTCAAAATTGTACTAAAGTAGGCTACAGTACTTGAGTAAATGTACTTGGGTATATTACACCACAGTATAAATTAGGTTGTATAGTAATTTAGAAAACAAACAGCGGAAGTCGTACCAAAAGGATAGGGTTATTTGCATACCGAAGTTTTTGCGTCTTTTCCGGTGAAGAATCTTGCTGAAATATTCTTTGCTGTCTTTACATCGATGCCAGTCAGCCACTATGATTGATCCAGGAGAGGGAACTGGTGCCATGTTGTTGAAGCTAACTAGGGGAACAGAATCTAACAGAGGTCCGTTTGGTCCAAGCCAGTCGGGTTCTTGTAGCAGCAGTAGACGGCGTTTGAAAGTGCTGTTAGTATCAACATATTATAGCCAGTTTTGCCGAACATAACGCGTTTTATTAACAGCAGTCTTTCTCGGTAAATCTTATTTTCAGTCCTAAAACTGCAACCATCTGATAACTTCCGTAAATAAAAACCTTCCTTAACAACCGCTGTCGTCACTTCCTTAATTTTTTTGTTGCGTTGCCTTCAGGTTCTTCAAAAATAAGTCGAACAACGGACTCAATACCCATGTGAATACAGTAGTCTCTGAGAATTGCGAAAATACAGCGATAAGTGATTTTTTTGTAACCATTTGAACCATCGCCAGTTAGCTAATTACCTTTTATAGAAACAAATGGTCCCCTCTACGCCAAATGTATGCACGAGAGGTATACATGTATAGCATCAGACATGCTATTACAACGTCACTTGATCCATGAATAAATGTTGTGTGAATTTATTTCACCGTTTGTTTACAGTTTCCTTTGCCATACGCTCCTGTTTGGCCTTAAATGTCGCGTTGAGGTAACAATAGTATCACAGAAAATTACACTTAAAAATATAGAGCTTGTCATATTTCCGAGAGTACTCGAATGATGCATTGATTCTTCTGTCCGCAGCTAGAGGTCACTAAACTCTAGTGTTTCAAATGCGTGTCACTGGCTGGTGTAGTGCTGATATTACGTATGGAAAAATCATTAACGAAGTCGAGACGAATTTGTATTTTATTTGAAATGCAGAGAGAAAATAAGGGAAGATTATGCACTAAACGCCATGTGAGCTCTGACAGTCCTTCCAAAACAGCATCTGTGCTGTTTTGTAGTTAATATTACAGTGTTCTTCTTCTGGCTGGCTGCATATTTCACTTTCTCAGCATGGACCTCTAGCAGGTTGTTCAAGGATGTGATGATAACCTCCTCTGGAGAAAAGTTATTCACATTAACGCTAAACTTGGATATGTTTCCAGTGACCTGGACATTCCCTGCAGGATATGAATGGCCTAAAATCACAACATGTAAGTCTACTTACTGATATGACCAAGTCACATTTTGAATGTAGGACACAGATGAAATAGCAAATCTTTGTTGTTTTTTTGTTTTTTGTCTGACCTGTAAATTCGTGTTGTCTACTTGCCTGGTGAAATAAGAATCCTGAATCTTCAGAGGAAATACCTCGACCTTTCTCCATACAGTCTGACAAAGTGAATTGTCTTTTGTATCTGTTGTTTTGATGAATACAGTCCAACAGGAGTAGTTCTAAGCCAATGAATTCTGCCTTCTCTCTGATAGACTTGCCTTTTATAGGCTATTGGAAGCTTGTGGGAGGTGGTTGTGTTCTTGAATGACTTGGCTGGACTGGAACATGACACAGATTATAGATATTTTGAACTGTTAATTCCTAGCCACACCCTCACTGGGAGTACAGTATACGAGTCTTTTGTGTCTGTGTGAAAGCGGGCGTGGAGATGTATAAGTTACAATTATCAGGTGTGATATTGAATGAGCGGTCATTGTCTACTGTAAGCCAAGAAAATGTAACAATATGACACAATGGAGTAGCTTTTAGAAAAGATTTACAATGTTTGGGGGTTTTTAATGTGGTTTTTCACAAAAATGGCACTTGGGCGAGTGGCGGTGGTATGACGGAGCCCAGCGGTGAGTAGGTGTGAAATTCTGCTCCACCTTGGCAAAGTCACAGAGGTTGATCAACTCCATCTGGATGGCAGGCACCACCAAAACAAACTTTGTGAGGCTGTACTGCTAATGGTAAAGAAAACCGTTAGAAAGATGAAAGCTGAGGTTTAAAACTTGTTAGGATGGTGTCAGAATAAAGGTCATTGGTCAGATTGTATCAAAGTTTTGTTGTGATCACAAAAGTGTTGAGATCAATAAGCTGGAGAGATGTAAGAAATACAGTCCACATTTTTCTGAACCTTTCTGCAGTCAGTGTTTATAATATGTATGGGTTGTCCATTCTGTACAGTTTAAACGGTATTTAACCACAGTTATTTTAGTTTGCCCTGTTAGCTTTTTAATATTGGCTAAAAAGCACAATGTGAAGCTGATGGAGAGTGTTTAAGTTTAAAGGTAATTCGTGTTGCATTAAAATTTCTATTTGACCAATACAATACTTGCACTAGATGGAGAAACTAAGGGATGTACAAATTTCATGAAGACCGCCTGCATCCAGTAGTTGTGGTGGTGACATTTCAATCTAACTACAGATGGGGGGGGGGGCGGGGGGGCCAATCTGGTCACTGTAACAACTGCCTGGGAAACAGGCACCAGATCTGGATTATTTCTCATGTAACAAATGACATAAATAGGAAATAAATATTAAATAAGACTGGACAGTTGTACTAAAACATGATGTAAACAAACAAATGATTCGAGGGAAAATGCATGATGTGACTAACTACAAAGCATAAAGTGTGTAATTTGCCCTGAGTTGAATAATTATTCCAAGTCTAAAATTAAGTCTTGCTGAAGAGTGTTGTGAAACAAACTGCCTTAAGGATCCAGAGACGCTGGCAGGATGAGGCGTGCACTTGTAAAGAGCCTTAAATCTTTCAGTCATTCAGTGAATACAAAGCCAAGCGCTCTCACATATTCTCACATTTTGCTCTTATAACTGTTTTATATACAACATGGCATGACTTGTTTATGTTCACCATATAAAATATTTTACAAAAAGATAAATTATTCCTCTTCGTTTATCATAAAGTACATGAATGTTTTAGACCTCAGTCCTCTGAGTGGCGTGGAGGGTCCACTTCAGTCAGGCCACAGTGTGCCAAAGGAAAAAAAAAACTGCAGTGTAGCTCAGTTTCACCCCCCTAATTCAGTCCTCCATGTCCGTGAGTGAAATGGCATGGTCGGTCAGTGCACTTTGATTTGGAGGAATGCTTAGATCACACTGCAAACACGCTGAGGGAGCTGGTCTCGTCTTTCAGGCCCATGATGCTGTAAACTATCCTCTTCATATGGCCGGGCAACCGCACTCCAATATTCCTAATGTCTCTGAAAAGAAAAGATAAATGATAGTGAGTGTCCTAAAACCATCTGGACTCTGTTTTGGATAAAGAGGCCACAGTGGTTCTGTAGAGCAGTACCAACCGAGAGTACTTGTACCCCCAGAAATATTGTGAAGTTATTCATAAAGCAAGTAGCTGCATGCATGGTGAAAATAGGCTGCTATAAGGAATAAATAAGCAGTTCAAATAGTAAGCTAGTTAACTGTAAAAGATGAGTGAAACTAAAAACTTAATGGATAAACAGTTGAAAAGTTGAAATGAATTAAAGTAAATGATAAATTCTAGAAACAGAATGGCGGAAATATCTGTGCTTCTGCCCCTCCAAGTAAAAATAGTACGAACTGACCTAAATGCTGACCATTCAACTGTATGAATTACTGCAGAGCTGGTTGGGATTATGACAGGATAGAATGAGAGGAATGACACAGGTCGAGGCAGAGTATTCCTGCCTCGCAAATTGGATCACAGGTGTTCAAGCTGAGAGCTCAATATTTCCTGTGTTACTTCAAAATGTGGCTTGGTGCCAGATCAGTGCAGTGTGACAGAGGTGCAACTGTGCCATGTGTGCACTTACTCATGCCTCAAGGCAAGCACCTGCTCCATGGTCGTGATCCCTGCGCGAGCGAAGCTTTCCTTGTACTGGCTCATTTTGATGGATTCCAGCCACTCGGGCACTGACCTGAACATGGTGCCGTCACAACCACTGGTGCTGGGCAGGCGGATAGACAGGCTGCAAGGAACAATGTATACTTAGATTACTCATCGTTTACTACTACTTTATGTACACCAAGTATGTGTGATGACATTTAAACAGATTGGATAGTTACAAAATATTGTTCTGTAACTTCTACTTTTCTGAAGGAAAATTCCAAGACTAATGATTCTCTAGGTATAAAACACTTCATTTATTGTATGGATTAATCAAATATGTATAACGTGTTAATATATACATTTCACACATAAGCATACATGAGTACTGTCTATATTACTGGTGAAGACGGTTGCAACAGGATTGTGCTTATGTGATAATTTTTACAATTTTTTGTCTGGTTAAATTTGTTACCAAAACAAACTGCAAGAAAATAAATGTTCATACTGTGGGTCAAAATCGGCTATCGTTTTTAAAGTCTCTGGACTTCGGAGCAGTTTGTCCAAAATGTTGACGATGTCTGAGAAGCGAGGTCTTGTTGCGCGGTCGTGCTGCCAACACTGGAGCATGAGCTGGTAGAGGGCGGACGGGCAGTCCATTGGAGCAGGAAGCCTGAAGGCCTCGTTGATAGCCTTCATGACCTAAGGAAGACACCAGGAAAGAGGTGAAGCCAGCGCTTAGACTTGATGTATGTTTACAGCTGCAGTGACGAAGTTTGAACAGGCAGCAGTCCAAAAAATTATGTGTTCATAATTTGACGCTGGCAGTAAATTTAAAGAGGCTGATGGGGAAACTACACTGCATGTCAGGCCGTTTTCTAACATCACCTACCTAGCACAGTGGTGATAGACATTAAAGTTCTTAGCCATAAGAACCAGAAAGAGGATGTGACAGATGAAATGTACCTCATGGTTGCTCATGTCCCAGTAGGGCCGTTCTCCAAAGGCCATGACTTCCCACATGACGATGCCAAAGCTCCACACGTCGCTGGCTGAAGTGAATTTCCTGTAGGCGATAGCCTCGGGGGCAGTCCAGCGGATGGGGATTTTACCTCCCTGACAGAAGAGAAACATTAACAAATCCTATTTAATAGGTGGAGGGAGTGGAAATACAATGTAGCAAAAGACCAGCACTTTAGATTGGACACCTGAGAGCAAGCTTACAGCTAACAGTCTGACACTGGTTACTAGAAAAACAATACAGGTTGTTCTCTGTTGCTGTGCTTTTAGGCTGTGAAATGAT
>NW_018127916.1:1205931-1214604 GCF_001952655.1 Monopterus albus
TTGCACTCCAGATTGCTGTTCACCAAAACGTTTCTTGCTGCCAGGTCACGGTGGACGTAGTTCATGTCTGACAGATACTTCATGCCAGCAGCTATTCCACGCAGCATTCCCACCAGCTGATATGTAGGAATCTCTCCATCGCGGCCCTAAAGGGGGTAAAAATGCATATAGTTAAACTTTATCTTATATTGTATTTGTAATGTGAGTTAAATGTCAGTGAATTAAATGTGAGCTGGAGTCAAATCCCTTGTGTTTTAACACTTGGCAAAAAAGTTTCATTGATTGGGCTGTCTTTTTTGCTTTTAACTGTATGTACTGTGTGTATATATAAAAGTCATCGTTTGGCATTTTGGGACATATGCTCGTTTGTTTTCTTGCCGAGAATTACTTAACAAAATCTAGAACTCTCATATCAGTCCATTTAAAATTATATTAGAGCCAGAAGATAGTTGGCTTAGCTCAGCATTCCTGTGCCTTTAATAGGATACAGGAAATATACTGAAAAATTATTCAAAGTGTTTATGCGTTCTGATGGAAAAGAAGACTACTAAAGAGTTGGCTCAGGATTTAGTGTGCATCTCAGATTCCAATGAATACAGATATTAAGGAATAAAGCCTGAAGCTACAACAGTAAGAGCACCTACCTTCAGATACATGTCCAGAGCTCCGTTCTCCATGTATTCAGTCACTATCATGGCATGCTTAACTGGAAATTAAAACCAACAATGTTTAGTGAAAGAAAAATATAACACTTGATAGCATTAAGGAGTGGTTGTTTGACTTGTGTTCAATATTGGAACTCACATCTGGTGACAACTCCCTCCAGGCGGATGATATTTGGGTGCGAGAACTGGCCCATGATGCTGGCCTCGCTTAGGAAGTCCTGCCTCTGTTTCTCTGAGTACCCCGGCTTCAGGGTCTTGATCGCTACAGCCACCTCTCCTCGCCCGGGGGTCTTCATCACGCCCCGAAACACCTCCCCAAACTCTCCTGATTGGCAGACGGAGAGCAGGAGGAAATGTCAGAAACTGAACTCTGAGATTTCATTAAATGAAGGGTAGATGACTTAAAACCACTTACCTACACCAATTACTTTTTGCTTGCTGATAGCATTTGGATCAATTTCTGTGACAAACTTTTGGATGGCAATGTTAGGGTCCTCATACATGTGTGGATCAATATACATCTTTAGAGGCTTGAGCTGATCTAAGGGGGAAATGACCATAATATTAGGCTAAATAATTAATAAACTGTTTCATCTGTAAATAATACAGTTGTACTGCACAGTTTTCTAACCTGTTGAAAAGGAGGGATCTTCTGGTCCTCCCCTGCCACGAGAGCTCAGCCTCCTGGAAGGAAAACAAGACTAATCACTATTGGCCTAAACGGAATACAGACGGGTGTTCAAGTAATTGCAGGTCAGTCTCAGCTGAGAAAGACCACGGCTGTTTTCAATAACAGCACTGGCTATTACTCATAAACCCTTCTTGAGCCCTCATACCAGTGTGTCCTTAATTTAGTCAAGCTTGTGGCAAATAATCACACAGTCTGCAGGTCTGTAGATAACATTTATCTGAATGACAGAGGCGTTGAATGTGGATATGAAGAGAATTGTTACCAACCGTCTACGCAGCAGCAGGACAGCCACCACAATGAGCAGAATAACCGCTAGTCCGACTACAGCTCCCATCACCATGGTGGAGTTGCCCTGGGTTTGAGGCTCAGCTGTGTAAAAGCACAGAAAAAGTTAGGCTGCAGTCATCGACTCAAGTATGTGAAATTAAAAACCGAATAGAGAGAGACAGTTGAGAAATGTTTTCATTTTCTGTAGAGTTGAATGTTGCTGGTACCTAATGGTGAAGTATGAAACTCAAGCTCCACACTGAAGCTGCCAGAGATGCCTTCAGGACTCAGTGCATGGACCTTGCACATATAAGTAGTGTCTGGTGTGAGGTTGTTGACCTGAACAGAGGTTTTATCCACAACAAGCACAGTGTAGGTGGTCACATCTCGCTCCCCATCATCATCCTGCGAGGGGGAACATTTAAAAATGGGTTGATTAGAATATTTTTATCTTAATCCCAAAATCACTTAAGTACTTTTTGGGATTTCTTACAACGGATTTCTTAACTTTTAAGAGAAGGCAAGCACTAAGCGCTCTGTCTTACCTTTCTGCGGTACATAAGCTCATAGCGTTGATTGATGTGGGCAGGAGGTCTGCGAGACAGAGTCCAGGACAGAGACAGACTGGTGGGGCCACGATCATCCAGATGGATCATTGTTACCTTGGGGAGATCTAACAGTCGGTGAGAGGTAGAAAGCCAAATAATGGTTAGTAACTAATCATAGTCTTTGGAAAGGACATTTAGAAATGAAAGACTTTGGGATTCAGGTTAGACTGAATTCCTCTTACTCTAGTAAGTGTTTTTTTTTCCCAGTTATTACTGACAAATACAATAGTACATGAACACTTTTAACCCTGATCTTCTGTTTGGGGTCCTGGAGCCCTACTTTAACAGATCAAACAGATACTTAACATTGCCACCTTACTAATATTTCCTAATTTTATGAAAACATGATTTTGAGCAGATGACTTCAGAAGTCTGATAAATAAAATTATACAGTACAGCTTTAAAATATGGTTAAATACCATGGATGCTCATACACTCTAGGTCTGATTCTTGTTGACAATACATTTGCATAGCTAGATTAGATTAGATCTCTATTTTTGGAACTTAGTTTTTCATTTAATTGACTGCAAACATACTGTAAGTAAAGTCACTATTTCAGTTTGTGAATGGCTTCTTGTAAATAAAATGAATATACAGTATATTTATGAATGCACAGTCCATATGACATATATGACAAAGTATTTAATGGAATAACATTGTGATTTCTTTATTCTTTGTATTTTCACCTTTATCAAGTTCAATTTCTAGCAAAGCTACCACTTCTATTTTTCAACATACTGACCTCTAATAAAGTCAGAAAAAAAAGAAAAGATATTTAAAAGGATCATTTTTTCAGTTTGGCCCCAGAAGTAATGTCAACAAAACACATGGTTAAATCAAATCAAAAAACCAAAAAGCTTTACATGTGACCAAGCTCACCTGTGTAGTCCAGAGCAGTGGTGATGGTCACTGTGGGCTTCTCAGTGCCAAACTGGGACACACCACTGTGAGCCTCCACAGTGAATGTGTAGTTCAGATGAGCATCCAAGTCACCAATGACGACGGTGGTGTCATGCAGGTCTGTAGCACCTGGCTCAAAACGGACTTTGTCTCCACAGGGGATGCACGCGGCTCCGTCGCAGTATTCACACACCACGCTGTATGTGAGATCGCTGCGGCCCCCGGTAACGAGCGGTTTGATCCAGGAAAGCTGCAGCCTGCCCTCTGCTGACAGGGTGGTGGAGGTCAGGTCACGAGGGGCACTAGGTGGAACTTGGGGAGAAAGTGAATGACACACAACAGTTACCTTGGTCTTTCAAATATAAAAGTTGACTTGTTAAGTGATATCACAGCGAGTGGGTTGTTACCAGAGCAGGAAGACGTAGGAGGGTCTGAAGGAGAGCGGAAGAAACCTTCCTCACATTGACATTCAGTGGCACCAGCCGTGGAGGGCTTGGTGTTATCAGGACATACCTGACATAACTCGCTCGATAGAGATGGCTTGAAGTAGCCTGGTTTACATTCTGTGTGAGAGAATAAAGGTGTGTGTTAGTTTAAACATGGCATATAGGAATGACTGATGGAAATGCAAACATCGAGGCAATCTCTGTAATAGCAATACTTTCCAGCCAACAGGAAGCATTTGTTGTGAGTAACCTATGATCACTGAGTCTTTGTATCCAGAGGAATGAAAAGGGATTTCCCTGATGCTCTGTCTCCACTTGCCCTTTGTGCCTGGAGGCCTAATCTCAGGTCACATTGTCAGTGTCAACCGGATGACAGTGGAGCAGTAATTCCTTCAGGTGATATGATCTGCTTTTCACCTGTGAACTCTCAGTTCATGTTCTCTGGCAGATCATATTTGTGTTTTTGCCGAAGGAAATGTCTCCTTGGACACTAGTGGAGTGTTATGATGGAATGTGCCTGTTGTGATGCCTTCCATGCATGCATGGGAGGGTAATGAACATGCAGACTGGACAGAAACCAGGACGCAAGAGCTGCAAGTCAATCTAAGGCTGACATTTCCTCCTTTTCTCCCTTCCTTCTGCTAACCCCCAACACCAGTCATAAATTACACGTGCGAAGATGAATAGTTGGTGGTCAAGAGGCTGAGGAAGTGAAAAAAAGAGGAAAAGCTGCTAAGTATGATTTTCACTGTGTATCCGGAAACATGCACATATTTTCTGAGATGATAAAAACATCTGAGCATAGAAAAAAAAAACTAACAGAACAGAATTCATGAAAGATCTCATGTCTCTGCTTTCATTCTGCTGTCTCGCCAGAGAGGAGCCTTTCATGGGGCCCCTGTGCTGGTGGCTCAGATCAGAGAAGAGGTCGAGCGAACCCCTGGATTGAAGACATGGTTGCGTTACTTCGCCACCAAGGCAGAAGGACCCTGGGACCCTTGAGTGTTGCCATGGTAGAGGAGAAGGAGCAGGTTGAGTTTGAGTAGGAGGGATAAAGATGAATAGATGGATGGACGGGGGATGGGGGTAAAGGTCTGGAGCACCAACAGAAGTTCTCTCTGGGGAGTAACTTGGCGGCAGTGGGGGTGTAGCTGAGGTCTTTTCGCATAAGAAAAGGGGGCCAACCCATTTCATCTTGCGCTGGAGCAGCAGGACCTCTGTCACAAACCAAAGAAACTCCAGCCCTGTTAATCTATTGTTAGTGAGATTGGACAGAATGGTGCCATAAATATCTTATATTATGGTGACATGTGTGCAGTGCGTGAACAAAAACACTGTCAGTGATGGAGTTTCTTAACTACACTGAATTAGACTTTTTATCATCAAACTATAAAAAAGTTAAATATCTTTTTGAATCTGAGCCAAATCTTGTGTTCATTCAACTAACTTTGATTTTCACTTGCTAGAAATTGTGCTTCAAATTATCCCACGCTCTCTTTGATTACAACACACGTGAAAAGGGCTTATGTGCCGCACCACTGCATCTGTTAATTGAATCTGTTTTATGCTCTTTGTGTCGGTCCATTGTTCTAATAAGTGGGGACAAGGATTAGGGAGCTCGTTGTGTGTGTTAACAACCGGATGAAAGAGCAGAGGGAGGCAAAGCGAGGCATGTCATTGGCTAACAGCTGTCCTGTTGCTCTACTAATCCTCTAGACTAAATTACACTCCTCATCTAACTGAGCACCCAAAAACTAACCACCCTCATGCACCAACTGTTGAGTCACTCCCCACCCACTGACTCTGACCAAGGACAACCTGCTTATTTGTGTCAGTCAGCATTCCTCCTCATCTCACTTCACTTCCTTTTCCCACAGCAGATGGGCTCTTCAGTGGAATCCACATGCAGGCAATGAGACTTAGAGAGGTAGCTGGAAGAAGCTGCAACATTGTGTTTTACTTATGTTATAAAACATGCTTCCTGCATCCTAATAATCAGGTCATCCTCCAGACTTTGGAATCACAATCAAATATTTCCTGCTTTCCTCTCAACAGCTGCCTGCCAACTTCCGGTTCATTTTCTCATTCAGAGTCCACCAGTGGTCTGGAACTCGACTTGTGCCTTGACTTCTTCGCTTATTATGCCTTCATTTGTACAACCTTAGTACAAGATTCACTCTTTGAAACACATCTATCAATAGATATGTACAACTGCAACTAACAATAATGCAAAATTATATTTTTATTATTGATTCATCTGGAAATAATCAATAGTTCGTTTGGTCTATAAAATGTCATAAATAGTGAAAAACCTCACAATTTAATCTAAAGGTGATATCAGATGTTTTGTCTAGCTAACAGTAGGGGAAAAGTTATTCATTTTAGAGTGACACAAAACATGGGAAGAAAATCCAAACTTTTAAAAAAGCCACAACCTTTTGTGCTGGAATAAAAGTACTTAATGTATTAACTGTCAAAATAGTTGTCAGTTATTTTTCTGTTGCTTAACTGATTGATTAACCGTCTAATTCTTTCAATCAGTCTGCTCATCAAGACAGGACCAAACTCTTGACAGCCAAGGTGACTTGGGCCATCAGGAGTCACACCACAGCCTGACTGACTCAGTCTAACCTCTGACAGGCGTGTCGGCCCCTTCCCTATAATCTGTGGTTCCAGTCACCCTGGCAACTGACACAAAACAAATACTTGTGAGGAGAAGAGGCACCACTCAGGTAGTCATTCTGACACATTTCACACGGCCCTTCCTTTAGTCAATCAGTGCTGTAGGTGACGCGAGGGTGAAAGAATTCCTTTCAGAAATCCCCACAGCAGACTGTGCCCTTCCTCCCTCCTTCCTCTTCTCTCTGTACCATCTCTCCTCCCACGTTTCCTCCAGAAAGTTCAACACACCACACCCCAGAATGCCAAAAGACAGTACATACAGTAAGAACACCACAGTTGTGTCCTTTACTGTATGTACAGACATCTATATGGTTTTTATTGATTTTGGTCTAGGTGCTCACAGGTCTTTCTCCAGGGAAGTACATACCACAAAATATTTCCATGCTTTACCTTATTTTGGTTGTCATTTATTTAAAAAGACAAAGGTTTGCTCCCAAATTACCCATAATTTTCTAAAAGCCTTTCTTTTAAAAAACTGATGTTTAAAAAAACTATGTGAGCAGTTAAAACACTACTCTAATGTGAGCTGGGATTTTGGAAGATTTTTAGTTTGTTTTAACACTTTTTCAGTTTTGAGTAGCTTCTCTGTTCCTACTGAGCAGTGAATTGTGGGGCAGTAGTGGCCATTAATGCTGTAATCAAAATCTAAGCAAATTTGGTTTACATACAGACATCTTTACGTGTACTTGTGGCAACTTTTTCAGAGAACAGGTTCTTGTACTGTACATTAGCACATCCAGTCATCAGTCTATCCATAAAAACAGTGCCTCACCCAGCCCCATTCCCGACAAAGAGGCAGCAGTTAGAATGTGCTATTGGCCAACATGTAGAAATGATGAAGCATTGATAGGAAACTTGAAATTTCCTCAGTGTTTTTCATTTGTATCATATGGAGCAATTTGTGGTTGCCTCCACGTTTAAACAAAACAAACACGTTTAGATGCCTTCCCTGTTTCTTCTCATTTTCCATGCCCGGTGCTACTGTACCAGATCTATTTTCAGATGTGGTGTGCTTTTGCTGCAGATCTCCAAACAATTAACATTCCCATGTGCTCATTCCTCACACCTTGATGGAGGTAATTCATTTGCTACAACTCACAGAGCAACACAAACATGTCTCAGTTGAGTGCATGGCATAATGCTTGCAGTGCTTACCTTGGCAGGAGTCCCCAGTAGTTTCATAGCCTGCAAGACACTGGCACTGGCCCACAGGAACCACCCATTCACCCTCAGCTGTGCAGTAAATCCGTGGGGTAGCATGACTGATGGCATTCTCCACACAGGCTCCCTCCACCTCCTGGAGAGCATCTGCTACCGTCTCTGGGAAGGCTGCCAAGCTCTGCACTGTGGACGGGCACGTCTTGTAGTAAACTCTGACTGAGAGTAGCGCCACACATGCGCCCATGTCCTGAAAAGCCAGGTAGAAGCCCTTTCTGGACAAAGGTCCCACAGTCCTTGTTTCTATGTTGACCTTGGGCACACGGCCTCGTGTGACCTCATCAGGAGCAATGGTGGCCACTTTGCGGAACTGTCCTTTACGGAAGTTGGTTCCCACATCTGCATCAGCCTCTGAGATAAAAAGGTTGAAGGTTTCTTTACAGGTGATGGAGGCACCTTCAAAGGTGTTGCAGTCCCGCACAACAAAATGCAACTCCACAGAGAAACGTGTTGTCCCCGGTCGTCGCTGAATGAATGTTGTACGTAACCAGTTATCCTGCTCACTAGAGTCTATGCCACAAACACTGTAGGTATAGAAAAGGGAGCCATTCACCACTGTCTGGACTATCTCCCACTGTAGGACAGAAAAAGATTTAGAGGGATCAGTTTAAAGGACAAAAGTCCCTATTAAGTTACAGTACTGAAAGAAGAAAAAGCCTTTTTTCACAGAGTAAATACAAGGTTCAGAGGCTTTGCTCTTGCCAAGGACAAGTTTTATTGATGAGACTGTTCTTCTTTCATGCTGAGTGAGAAGCTCATAAATTGCAGAAGTGAGCTGTAACTTTTTAAAGTATTGGCCTGGACATGTGCCGCGCTCACGGCGTGTGTGGTTTTCCAGTAACACACGAGGGTGTGCAGATGTGAGGTCCACATAAATCCAGCAAGTGTGACTGTAGAATACTAATTAACATTTATGGCAGTTAAATAAGTTTTATAAGCACAGTGCAAAAGCTATGGCAGCAATTAAGACTTTAAGAGAGGGAAGCGATTACAATTACAAAGGGTTGAAGCAGCACTTTAAAGGCATAGCTGATCATTTAAAGGTAGTGTTGGCAACTCATTTCAGAAGCATTTCTTGTTACGTTTCCTGAAATTTACTTTTCATCCTGATGGCAATGAATACATTGAATGCACAGACAACATAAAGAAAACAATCTCTCATCTATGGCTGTGTTAGGTATTTTTAGTCAGATAGA
>NW_018127916.1:1214884-1291033 GCF_001952655.1 Monopterus albus
CAACCGAAGTGATATAATGTATAGGCCTGGTGGGT
The DNA here is from genome assembly GCF_001952655.1 of Monopterus albus. Taxonomy (NCBI): domain Eukaryota; kingdom Metazoa; phylum Chordata; class Actinopteri; order Synbranchiformes; family Synbranchidae; genus Monopterus; species Monopterus albus. Next base: position 1,214,920 of record NW_018127916.1, read on the forward strand.
TCAGGGGCTTTCTTCTTTCCTGTGCCTGTGTGCAGGTTGGAGGTGCAAGATGCCTGAGCGTGTAATGTTAATTTTTGCCTGTATTCATGGAATAAATCTGCACTGTTTTGTAGTTACTTGGACAGTCTCGTCTCTCAGAGTCAGTATGGTAAAAAGTACCGGGTACAACAGCTGCAGCAGGGCTGAAAAAAGCCTGACCGATTATTTTACTCGTCCCAAGCAAAACCATTGAATGACCTACCTGCCTGTCAACCTAACGTCCTACTTGCGCCAGCCAATTGTCTCCCACAAGGCCAGCCAGGCAGATATGTTACTGCTCTGCTTTTATAGCTAAAGCTAGTGAGCTATGGCAGAGAAGGTCCCCACAGAAGCTTTCATTTGTAAACGCAGACTGTATTCAGGAAAGCTACAACTAAAAAGAAGTTGGATGCTGCAAGAAGTAAAACCAGAATTAACACTGGCATGGCTTTTGAACAATGACAACAACTGAGAGACCAAAGGGGCTGAAACATGACGCCATAGTGGCCGTATTTCTGCTGCACAGGTAATTATCAGTTTTATTTTGTTTGCTATTTTCCTGAAATCTGAAAGCAGTCGGGCAGTGTGTGTAGCATGTTGTGTTTTGGAGGAGTGGCTTTGTAGAGAAGTCAGAATGAAAAGGTGGGATTTCTTTGGTCGTCTGCTTTCAAAATTGAGCTTCCTCTTGTTGGTTTTTGCAGGCTCGTCAACTACACCTTTAAGTCTGTGATTTTTATAATTGCATGTTGCATCCTCTATATTTGCCCAAATCACATACTGAACTGGTGAACTTGCTATTGTCTAATCAGACTGGTTATACAACTTTTGAAACAAACAGTTCAAATATGTTTGCCAAAGCCAAGACCATGTAGTGTGAATAATCATTCATTTAAATATATTTTACAAGTCTGAAAGCGGTGGATCGGAACAAGCAGAGTTTGATAGATAAGGGGAACTCTTATCCAGTAAAATGAGAATGCTTAGATCTTTGAGAACAATCACAATAAACAACCTACACAGTGGAAGTGGCCATGTCCTGTTGCTTAATTTAGATGGAAAGCAACTGAACTATAGATAGAGAGGTGGTTCACCACACATAGACCACTCTTTCTTTCACTCATGGCATTGCACTGTACATTCAGAGAGGAATCATGAGGAAAAACTATTTCAAAATGTAGTTTTAGGGTTTAGTGTTGCATTGAAAGGAATCTACTGTGCTTGCATAAAGTGCACTTTGGTACTGTAAATGTAGGCTGAACCTTGACCTTTTAATGATATTCAAGTTCTTTATGAAAGGATAGCATTAACGCAAGACTAGCCGAGCTTTGCCAAAACTCCTCTAGCTGCCATTCATTCCATCTGTCCTAGAAAGCTTTTTAGTCGAATGAATGAGCAGACATGGGCCTCTGTTATCCTCAGCTGATGTTTATTTCGGCTAGGCCAATTTGTTGTATTACACAGAGGAAAACAGTTTAAAGGCTTGAACCTGATGTCTTAAAAATGCCGGTCAAGGTATAAATACTCACTCCGTTCTCATATGGCAAAGTCAGCCACCCCAGCTCTGATCCTGAAGCTCTCATATCCAGCAATACTTCTATAGAGACAAACAAAAAAATATGTGACATAGGTATCGCAAGCACAGAAGTGACTAATGACACCTGATGTATCATCAAAAGATTCTTAGACACATTTGGCTATTAATCATTTATTATTTAAATGATTGCACACACCTAATACCTCTAGTACAGGCAATGCAGTGTGTATTTTTTTTTCTTATTAGGCTGTAAATAAGTAGAAATAACTATAATTTGACTGTATAATGAAAAGGATGTTCCTTGATTTTCAGGGCCAGCAGCTTTATGAGGGGGCACATGCTATGCTTTGACAGTTTAATCGGGCATGTCGGCCTGATTCTGGACTTTACTGACCGTGTCCTCCAGGTCCAGAGTACAGGACTAATGTGTCTGAGAAAGGCGTGGGCAGTTAAATTCCCGTGACCAAAGAAATAGGACATGAATCTGCACCACAAGTGAAAGAAAACGTCTGACTTGTTTAGGCATTTCACAGGTGTTCCCTTAGCCCCCTGGTTGACAAAAGCCAGAAATTAGAAATAAAAAATAATAGGCTATTTAAAAAGAATAAGGATTAAGGGAATAATCTGAGCTTCTTGATAATTTCAGTTATTCCAAACTCTTTATTCAAGGGACAGATTGTAAAGTATACATTTAAAAGTAACATCCCCCATATTATAATTCTACTGTTTTTCTGTGCTAATTGAAAAACAAAACAGAACAAAAGGTCATTTAGGTATATGTGAGGAATTGTACCTTGTCAGTGGCAACAATTTTAAAGAAGCCAAACTTAAAGCAGGCTATGAAATTCCAACCTCTTGACTCATGAGGTGCGGTGCGGTAAAGCTAGGGTACTTTTATTTCTTTTTATTTAAAAAAAAAAAGTACTTACGTTCTTTAGACTGGAGGCTGATAAATACTCGGTTAATAAATAAAAACAAGAACAAGTTGATCCGACGGAGCTCCATCTTTCCACCCAACTTAAGAAAAAAGGTTTTTGTATCATAAAGTCCGTCTGCGCTCCTCAGTCTCTTCCTCTGACTCGTCTTCTAACACTCCTCTACCGGCTGAACGAGCACGAGCCCGCAGTCCATTCAGAAACAGGTGGCGTCATCGCCCCGCCCCGCTCTTTGGAATGTGACCGTTCTCCCAATATGGTAATCAGAGGGCGTGGCCAGAACGGTCCTACTGACCGCACCTGTTTCATTGAGTAAAGCAGGCCTCAATAATCATAATACAGCATTTTGTTATAGGTGTATATTCTGATGCATACATTTAATAGTATTTGCTATTTTTATTTAATGGCAGTTTTTCTTACTTTTCCCATGTATACTGTTGTTTTATACATACTTGAATATTCTTATATTTCTCTTGTTTTATGTATTGTATATTTTTGCTATTGTAGTATTATATTGATTGATTGGTAAAGTAGTAAAAGTAACAGTATACCAGTATTATCAGCAAACTCTCTAGTCAGTAAAATTTACTAATAAGTAACAAATGTAAAAGACTGGATTAATATACAGTATATTTCTAGTACTATTATTACTGATATTTGAATATGTAATCAGCATTTTATGTTGTGGTTGGTCAAAATCAGTATCATTTTGTTTACTATATATGCTTTGAGCAATTTACTCTGTAGCAATGAATGATATTTGTTATGCTGAAATAACGTAATCTGCAAGCTATAAATGATAGTTGTCAAAGATATAGTGGAGTTAAAAACACCTATAAATTGTCAAATTAAAGCGCAAAAAATAAGCGACACTCATGTAAATTAGTTAATTTGTTACTTTCCACTGCTAGTAACTATAGTACAATAATTAAAAACATTTAAGTTTAAAACTTGCTAAGTAGTAATAATTGTTTTACATTTTTCTGTCTTTAGATTTATGTGGTTCTATGCTCCGTCTAGTGGAGATGAATTGAACTTAACTATGTTTATATCGTGGTTGTGGTTGTAAATGTTTCAAAAAATTGTCACTGTCAGTAATACAGTATATGTTGGAGTGTTTCAAAAGGAAACTGTTTTATTTGGACAGTCTTTTCTGACCGTCTTCGAAGTAATTGCCTGAATTCTCCACATCTCATCCAGGACTTGTCTTTCCCACGACTGGTAAAGGAAGGGTCAAGTAGGGGGGTGGTCTGGTATGAATATATGACTACTAATGAGACGGTGCTCATAAAGAACCTTACAATTTGGGTATGAATATGTGACCATAAAGAGGATCTGACAATAGCATCACCTAGCAACACTTATCTGGAGGAATTTCAGAGTCAAGGCTTGTCAGTGAAGCTGCATGTACTTGGAAAGAAGAGTCCCTCAGGCTGAGGGCCAAACGCAGCCAGCCATCTTAACAAAGACTCCTCAAAAAATCAACTGAGGAGGCAGACATTGTCTTGTCCAGCGTTACCATACACGGACATTAATCATACAACAGAAGGAGTGAAAGATCTTGGTAAAAAAAAAAAAAAAGATTAACAAGTTAAGTGTGGGCTGGATTATGACTTTCTGACCTTGAAATGACAATCATTTCAATTGCTTAAACACAAATTGTAGCTTAACATGTTGACTATTATTCTAACAAGACATTTTCACCCTTCAAGAGAGGAAAGAAATACACAACTTCTTTATTAAATTATGCAATGAACAGTTATCACTGTGTGCAAACGATCTGTTCTTATAAGAAGATTCCATCTGTGCCCTGTATAAACCTATGGATTTCAGGTAGCAGTTTTCTCTAAAGCCATCTGTGCCCTGTGGATTTCAGGTAGCAGTTTTCTCTAAATGGTGAGAGAAGTTACATTTTTAACACACAAGTTCTCTTTGTCGCTGTTTGTCAGTTTAAGCTTTTATATTGTTCGTTGTTCAAGTATAAGTTTTTTGAAGTAAACAAATTTTAGTTTGATGTCCCCACTAAAGAAAAAATCCAGATGCCCTTCACCTTTAAATTATCCACTACACTTTTGTTTTGAGTGTGAACTGCCACTTGAAGGAAACTTCCATCCTAAGCACTCGAGCAGACCTTCCTCTCCTCTCTCTATTGGTTTTCATACATGCTGAGGTACGCTTAGGTGCTATTTTCGAGTGTGTTAATGCTTAGACTGTGAGAAGTGGTTTCTGTTGTCATCCAGTTCTCACAGGTGTCAAAGGTTAACACCCTCTCAAACACACAAGTATGCAAATGCTTTCATTACAATACAGATTTCTTTTTATTCACCGGACAGAGCATGCGTCCTGCTGGAGAGCAGACTGCGCCTCACAGCGCTCAGCTCTCAGAGCATTCAAAAACACCCCTTCCCCTTTGGTATCAAGCTTCTGATGGTGATGACAACACAAAAGTACTTCACACTGGGGGCTGGGCTTGCATTTTGTGGGTCAGTGAACAGCAGCCAAAGCAGCAATGCCATGTCATTCAGACCCTGCTCCCCTTACACACCCGCTTTTCCTTATACTTCTTCTGGTATCAGCAAACAGAGAGGTGGAACACTTTTGAAAGCACTGGGGAGTTTTTGTGTACTGCCAACATAAAATGCACCCACTGTTTTCCACCACACTCTCAGTGAGGGGCCCCAAATCCCTAGTTAAGGAATGATGGATTCACGTCTTTGTTCATACATTTTGACGACTATCGCCCAAACATCATTGGTGCTACTACTCACATTATTTACAAATGAAATTCCTGCATTCAACATTTCACTTATGTAGAAGTACAGACATATTTGCAACAAAATGTATTTAAATAAATGTAGCAATTATTCAGAATTGCCTCTGTCAGTGTTACATTATTATTTTATTTAATCATTATTATTGATGCATTGATATATATAAGTAGTACTTTAATGTTGTAGTTGGCTATGGTTGATCTTATTTTAACTATTTCATATAAAAATATTTATAACATTGCATCATATTTTATAAACATATGTTGTGTTTTCTATGTAAAATCCTAACCTGAAAAGTAGCTACAAACTGTAGCTCATTAACTAAGTACAGCTGTTGAGTAAATGTACCACTGTTAACCACTGCTGTATGTTTAACTTTGATTTTTGTTCATTTATTCTTTAACGATATATTTGCTTTTATTGGGTGTTTAAAAAAAAATTCAGTAGGACAGAATCTGAATCACTGAAAAAAATGTTGGTGTTGATTCAGAGGTCTGGCTCCACACTATGAGAGACACTACATTTTTTGAGATAATCCTGTGGGTTGCAAAAGGTTTCATGAGCCTATAAGGTAGGAATTTTCTGCCCACAGAGGAGTGTGCAATCCTTATCTCATAACATAACAATCATACAAGGCCATAGTGCTTTACAGCACAACAAAAACCATCACATGTGATGACAAAAACATACAATATCTCTGCTCAAGAAACACAGCACTGTTCAAAACAATGAGGAAAATGCTAAGTTAATTCTTCAGTTTAGTCCTGTGCATGTACTGAAGGTCGCTGTATCATGTACTGATAAACTACGCAAATAAAATACAACAGAAACTTGAATTTGAAATCAGTAGTCTCTGCATACCAAGGTCAATACAAAAGTCTCTCATCAAATTAAAATAAAAGCCATAAGTCCACATATTGTAAAGAATCTACCGGCAAAACCGTGCATTAATAACACCACCAGAAAAGCAGCTCCAAACAACAAATTTTTTCTCTACTTCGCAAAAAGGGAATGAATGTTGCAGAAACTTTTCTATTCTACACTGAGGCATAATGTGCTGTGTTGTCTGCATTGTTTTTCCTCCATGTCCTCAGTCATCTCCTCACAAAAGCTCCACATGCCGCCTCTGGAAACACTACCTATCCTAATAGGAATGTGGGGCGAGTGATTGTTGTGAATGTGGGATGTGTTGTGTGTGGAGTAGCATTCAGAGACTAAAGACAGAACACGCTTCAACAGGTTTTCATCTTATGAAGAGAAGAAACGTGAGAATGTGGTCAAAACGTGGCCCATTACTCATACATACATGGGTTAAATCTATTTGTGGCTTTGCCCTGATCACTCATTTCTGTCTACATTAGCACTGACCTCATGCATCAAAGAGCAGCTGTAGAAAAAATTTATTAGCATTGCAGGTACAGACTGGAATATACTGTGGAGAGAAGCCAAAGAAATATATTTAGAAGAATTGGATAACCTTTGAAATACAAAGCAACTACAAATGAATCTTGCCTTTAAAGCTACACATTAAAAACCCAAAACAGCCAACCATAAAATTACTTGAGGGATGAAAGAGTCATTTAAAAAAGAGCCTTTCTTCATTGTTCAGTATCATGTTCTCTTATTTGTATGTAACAGGTTGTGTATTCAAATGTACCGCAGACTGAGGTCACCGTAATCCTGCTCGTCTGCCAAGTAGAAGTCTGAGCTGACTGAAAAGTGCCTGAAAGTGAACTCTCCTTCAGTAAAAGACCCGTGTTAAATGTAATGGGTGTTAGCAAAGGGGCCTAATAAAGATGACAGCACACATTCATATGCATTCTTTTGTATGCTCAGCTTGACGAAGTCTGCCCCTCGTGCTTAACAAAGGGGAGGAAGGAAGCCAGGGGCTGTGGAGAATGCTGGGGGTGTGGGGTGACAACACACACACACACAGTGGCCCTCCTGCTTGCCTCCTGTGGTTTCTCAAGTCTGAAGTTATAGCAGTGACAGCTGGGTAGCATGGGCTCATTCTGTCTAGTGGCCAACCCCTCTCCTCTACACACACAAACGCACACATACACGCACACAGGATGCTCCATCCTGTTTACTGTTTACACTTCACAGTGGCTAGCCAACTTGGGAGGGCCCTACGGTGTGATCTGCACACATTACAGCTGTTTTTAAGGTGTGTGTGTGTAACCTATGACAGAATTTGGGATTAAACTATAATAAATCGTTCAGATTCTAAGTTAATTCTTGACCATGAAATCAGCGCATGACAAAACACCATTTAAGTGGCTTTTTCTAGAGGTTTTATTCACATCACAGATAGCTACTGTCATGATTAAACTTGGCATTTTTGTGATTACGTTTCTATCCATATACGTATATCTTAAAATCACTTTAAAAATATAAGGTTTAAAGAAATGTAAAGTTCTTTCTTGACCTTAGAAACAGCAGTTGAAAAAGATTGTGTGATGTGACTGAACTCTCCAAAACAGCTATTAAAGGAATCAGATTGTTTTATAGCAAGCTGTGCCATTAAATGCTTATATTTCTCATAGGAATGTGAACATCCAGACAACACAAAGACTTCCGGCTAGATAAAACCAAGGAAACACAAGTTGTAGTCAAAATTTAAGTGTGTTTCTAAGTGGCTACGTAACCTTAGGTGGTTGACGTGCATTATTTGTGACCCATGAAGCTGCTGAGTCAAGGTCCGCACTGTATTGACCACAAATGTTCAGAGGAGGAAAAAGGAGGACACGAAAGGGCAACTGCAGTGTGGTCCACAACAATCAGATCACACTATCTGGCCAAAAGGGCACCTGCTTTGTTTGCATTAGGTCTGGATGCAGAGGATGACATGAGACAGCTGAGTAATGCATGGCAAACAGGAGCTAATGTTTCCTCACTAAAGTCAGATGTTTGTGTTATTCAGACCTTTCATTACTGATTTTAAAATTGTAGAACATCAGTAGGCTATGTTTTTTTTTAATGGTTTTCACTGAAGGCGACATGAAGTGTCATGGGGTAGGACTGGAAGAGTCTGACTTCTTCCTACTCCATTCAAGCATGTACTAGGTATAAGCAAATTGATATTGGATTAGCATTTGTTTAATATGTGTAAAATTATGTGTGTTGACATATCAACTGTCTTTACATGCTTGAAAGAATAAATCAAATCAAAAATCAAAATCAGTCAAATCAAATCAAGTGCTTCTGACTGTGAAAAGTACAGGGTGGACCACGGAAAAGTAGCCCGCCTCCAAAACAATCCACTTGTTTGGGGCTACTTTTCCGTGGCCCACCCTTTATATGACACACAGGGCAGCTATACTGCTCAGAGACCAACAGGGGTCCCTCTTGTTTTGACAATGCACTGCAGTCTACAGCTGCCCCCAGGTGACAGGAAACAGCCAGAGACACAAAACTCAGATGATAAAATCCACAGATAAAAGAAAGTGACTTCCTCGTCGACATTATAGAGAAATGAATTCACAGTTTTTTTTGTGATTTTTAAGTATCATCTAACCATGGTGCCAACATGTCAGCTGTGAAATGAACATTTATTCAAGAAGTGCCAAGAAATTTGTAATATATAAATAGGATTGAAGTGGATAAAGGAGTTAGAAGACTACCTTATACAGTCTTTGAAGGCTGTACCTATAAATGTCAGCCCATTATTTTAACCCATTCAATGCTCAATCTGACTGATACCAATCAATCACTCAGCATTTCAACTAGACACATAATACTGACCTTATTCATTTTAAAATTGTAAAGACTGTGGCATCTTTGTGCCTTATTTAGAGCAGTAGTGAATGCTACTTTTCAGCAATAACAATTTACACTTAATTTACAATTTAGAACAAAGCTTGGACTGTACCTCATTATGGATGCTTGTTGGAATTCAACAAGAAGCTGTAGAATTAGAGAATGGTTTAATTTTTACTTTCAGTCTCTAAGAGAAGAACACGTTGGTTTACAGAATGCATTATGATGCAAGTTGTAGTGGTTCTGACCTTTAATCAGTCTCACACATAAAGGAGGTGTTGTTTCACCACTTGCCGTTTGTGTGGCTGACAGACCTGCAGGCTACCTGTCACAACTGACAGTCAATAGTCAGGAGGCGACCTGTGATCGATAAAGGGCTAGGCCACACTGTCCTCTTTTCCAAAACCATCAACATGACAATAAACTACAGTCAGCTAATATGGTCTTAAAATAGATTTCTACAGCTAGCCTAATCACATTACAGCTGATTAATATTAATAGCCTAGGGTTGATGATCCAGCCTTGGCGTATTGCACCAGTGAAGTAGGCTACAGTGAAACCATATAGGGCTATACATGTAAAACAGCTGTCATTAAAAGCATGCTATGGCAGAAGTACACTAATCAGCCACTTTATTAGGTACACCTGTACAATTTTATGCAATTCAATGCAAAACGTCCGCCGTAACATTTGTGTTTATGAAGCTCAAAAGGTTTCAAATTGTCGTATTAGAAAATATTTCTGACTCTTAGAAAAAGATAAACTTGTGTCCCCCATTAGCAACGTATGGTATGAGCGGGACTGTGTCACGTGATTGTTACCGGAAGTGTTTTTGGCTGGTGCGGCAGCGGGTTGTTCATGCCAGCGGAGTGTAGGTTTGTGATAAGACACTTTTTTATTTTTATTGTTTTTTTTTTTTTTACGTCTGTCAGGGTGTATTTGTTGTTCTTATTGTCTGACGTCTTTGTGGTGACATTACAATTGCAGCATTAAGAAAATGATTGTAGAGCATTGTGTGTGTGTGTGTGTGCTTGTATCAAGTGAAGTTTGACAGCTGGCAGGTGGAATCGTGTCCGTAAAAATCGTCCACGTTTCATCTCTCGGTGTAACGCTATATTTGCTTTTTGTTCATTTTTGTAGTGCGTTTGTAACGCTATGTTTTGCTTCACAGAAACGAGGAAGTGACGCATAGCCGAAATAGCAACAAATAGTGTAAAAAAAAAATCTTGCGCGGTGGAGGTAACGTACGTTAACAATTGTTTCTCCAGTTCTGGGGGCCACTTTCATTTTTATTGACACTGTCTTTGTGTAAAGCTTGAATAGCCTGGAGCCGAGAATGAACCCCCCGAGGTTATTTTTGTGATGCTTTGTTTCCTGGTTAGCCAGAGCCGAGCAGGAAGCCACATAGTTCGTAGGGGTACACAGCCCTTTGCGCAACACGTGTGCAGCAAAAACCAGGATTGTTTTAAACAGGGAAGTGAATCTGGGGCATCGAAGGGCATCCTGCGTAAAAACTGCGCCAAATCGCGCATGCAAAGACGGTGCTCCCACCCGATGAAGCTAATATCTTCATAAAATGACACAAATCACCCCCTGGGAAAAATGTACTTGATTTGTACTTTGAATGATTTTTTGGGGGGGGCTCATGACCCAGCTGCTATAGAGGGGGCAGGGATTATGGCCTTTACTGCAACCGGCCACCAGGAGGCAATTGACTGTTGGTGCCTTCACTTCTGTCACATTGTCTGTATTTATACACAGCCTATTGTTTGGCTAAAAGTAAGGGCGCTGCCTTGAGAAACAGGTTTGTCTTTATACCAGAGAGAATAGGAGTCTGATATGTCTGACAATGTTAAGTGTAAATATAAAACCAATAATTCCATGGAGGCCCAAACTGGTGGAAGCCTGTAACTTCTGTGTAAAATTGAATGTACTGTGCATCTGCATGTCTTCACCTTGTTACTGGACTCTTGCTATCTAACAAGAAGTGGCTGTCCATCAGCTGAACTTGATTTGCATGGATGCAAACATGGAGGTAAAGGCAAACATGGAGGTAAAGGTTTTATCAGTAATGCGTATGCAAGCTCTTGATGAGTACTGTAAAAAAAAAACAAATTTTTTGCCTTTTCCTCTGCATCGTAATGTAATGGTTGTGAGGTGCAAGCAGAAGCATCTCTTTGGTCGCTTTTGTATGGCTAATTATCAGAAGCATTGTTTCAGGTCGTATCAAAAACAGCACTTTCGGTACTGTTGTTCTAATCCTATCCCAGTCTTCTAAGCAAAATAAACTATTCCTGAGGATCACATCTCATCTTTTTGCTGACTTGGTGTTTGGCATAATACGTAACTGCTTGAAAAACAAAGACATAATTTACATCTCAGCCCATTTCTTTTCCCCCAACTCTTTACAACATTGACATCCACATATTCCATGTGTTGTGATGATATAGAATTTATTATCACACAATTTACAGTTCACAACTGGAATTGTGAAGCATGTACCTTGAACTAAGGGCTAGAGAGCAATAAAGCTGAATAGACGGTTTCTGATTATCATGAGTGAATAGTTTCCCTGCAGTTCTTTTAGAAGATTTGGTTTATCTACAGCAGACCATAGTACTGTGACTAATGACTAGTGCAAAGGCACAAACAGGATACAGCCGTGTCCTTGCACTGCTTTCTCCAGTCATGAACAAAGCTGTTCACCCCCTTTGTACATGTGGTAAATGTGCTCTGTTTAATGTGGGATTGTTTGGCACCTGGAATTGCTGCTTGATACAAAGAAAAGCTAAATGGTGGAAACTTCCACCAGAATAAAAGTCAGTGCCAGGAAGTTTTGTGCAAAGGTCATTTGAGAGTAATGTATGATGGGTTGTATATGCAAAGGAGGATAAAGGGTGGCCTTTGTGTTCATGTTTGCTTTTTGTTCACTATTTATGGCAAAAGCAGTTGGAGCCGAGGAATGAGAAGAATAAACAATAATGTAGAAGTCAGTAGTGAAAACAATAAGAGGAGTACTAGCAGTGTGCAGTTTTTAGAGTAGTGTAAGAAAATAAAACGGATCAGTGTGTTTTGTCAGTTTTTTATAATTATCCAGCTATGTTGTGTAAGTTTGAAGATGTTAATCTTTCACATCTTTATATAAGAAGTATTATTTGTGATTTTCAAAAAGTCTACAGTTTTAGATGTAGTAATCCTTACAACAGTAAATCACAACTGAATTTCAGCTCTAGTTAAAGCAGTCAGCATTCACTAGGTGGCCTTTGCTGTTTGCATTGCCACTGTGTAAACATGACTGTGGACTGCAGGGTTTCCAGATGTTACGTCAGTCATAAAATCAGCTGCATTAACTATAATGTAGGTGTTGTATACACAAACACTCACAAGTTAAAGTTAAGAGCTACTAAATAAAAATGGTGCTATCTCAATTTCTATTTGGTATTTCAGAACTGAGTAAATTAGTATTTTTATTTTCATCATGCACAGCTTTATTTCCTGTTGGATATTGGATTACACAAATAACCAGACCTCTGTAGCTGCCCCTAATCTCTGCTTGAGGCTGTAGCAACCTCAGGCTACGGGTTTAGCAAACTCTGATCTGATTAATATCTGAGCAGACTGTTGGGTTTGTGCATATGTCCAGATAGTTTAAGCTTCCAGGCTATGAAACTAATGGGACCCTGATACCTACAGCAGAACGAGTCCCCGCCAATCTTTACTTTCTTGTGTTTTTAGATCTTTTAAGTCACTTAAAAGTACTTTTAGATGTGTTATTGCTCTGAGGTCTTGAGAGGTTTGACTCCTAACTGTCCAGTGTTGCACTATTAAAAACCAAATGTTATGTTGGATAAAGAAACATGTATTTTCCTACAGTATAATAAGAGTGCTTAAACTGTAGCCAAGACTGGAATACTCCTCCAGCTTCTCGATTTTCGTTGCAGCCTTTCCAATCTCACTAAGTAAATTATTTCTGGTCCTTGTAAAATCATCAATAAGTTGGTCAGACTTTCTCTGCTCTTTATCAATATCAACAGAATACTTTTACTGGAAACTCAACGCCCCTGAGCAAAGTGCAAAGTCTATATCCCTGCTCTAGTAGTAGCAGGTAATTACTACACTCATCATTATCACATCTGAAGGGACTTCAAAAAAGCTGGGGACCGAGACTTTGCTAAGTAATTTATTGTATTTCATCTTTGGAGAATAGGTTCCATTGTTTTTAAGTTTTCATTGTTTTACAGGAAATGCAGCTTTTTTTTTTTACATGTGTATGTTAAAAATGTTGAAGGTTCATTTTGTGAATGCGACTTAAATCATTTCTTAGTTTAGTGCTTCTATTATGTTGAAAGTATTATGAAACTGCATTGATTGTTTCGGTCATTTCAGGCACTCCCCTCTTAATTGTGAGGATTTTCCATTTTTCTTTCTCATGTAAAGACGTCTTTACATTTTGGACACCAGACATTTGAATACACTGCCCTGGGTTATGGGAAGATATAGTGGACATACTGTATTTTCTTACATTTACAGGCAAAACAATCAATCAAGAAAATAACAAGCAGAGCAGCAGTTGATAATAAATAGTTGCAACCCTCCAAGCCTTTTATTGTGATGTGTGATATGCTTGGTGCAAATCAAATATTAAGGTTCAACTTGATGTGTTAATTTTGCTGGATTGCCAATGTGTGATGTCTGTCGTTGTTTTCAAACAGGGGTTTGGACATTTAGAACCAGCATGTTGGTGACTGTGCTCCTGCTTCTGGTCACTCTGTGTGCCAAGGGAGGAAATGGAGTTGAGACAGAGGAGGTGCGGAGGCCTGGCCATGTTTCAGTGGTGATAGTAGGAGGCACAGGTGACTTGGCAAAGAAGTACCTGTGGCAGGGCTTCTTCCAGCTGTACGTTAACCAGGTCAATAATGGAAACACATTTTCCTTCTACGGCGGAGGACTGTCACCTGCAGACCAGGCCACACCGGTGCTGTTTGATATCCTAAAGGCAGTGTCCTGCTCAAAGGATGTATCTCAGGAGCGCTGCGCTCTTCTGAAAGAGCAGTTCCTTCGTCTCTCTCGGTATCGGCAGCTGAAGAGCCTTGAGGATTATCAGGACCTGGCTAACCACATTGAGAAAAAACTTGAGGAAGAAGGAATGACGGAGGCAGGGAGGCTTTTCTACCTCTCAGTGCCAGCTTTCGCATATGCAGATATTGCTGATAAAATAAATAGTAGCTGCAGGTCGACCAATGGGGCCTGGCTGAGGGTAGTGCTAGAGAAACCTTTTGGACATGACTTTAGGAGTGCTCAGGTACTAGCGTCTCAGCTCGGGAGTTCATTGAAGGAAAATGAAATGTACAGAATTGATCATTACCTGGGCAAACAGGTAATGATTCCCTCCAAAGTATTTCCCTTTCACCTGTGAATTTGTAGACATGTTTAATTTCATGGTATGTTTTCCTGCTTTTATGAAAAGGTGATCGCAAAGATACTCCCATTCAGAGTAGAGAACAAGAAGTTTCTGGATCCCATCTGGAACAAGCAGCACATAGAGAGAGTGGAGATTGTACTGAAGGAGACCCTGGATGTTAAAGGTGTTTGAGACTGCATCGATACTGTAGTTGTTTTTACATATGAAAAAGTAGCTAGGATATGGTCAATTGTTCATCTCTTCTCTCGTCCTCAAGGTCGCATTCCCTTCTATGACCAGTACGGAGTGATCAGAGATGTGCTGCAGAACCACCTGACTGAGGTCATGGCCCTATTGACAATGAGGCTTCCCAGGAATCTGAGCAGCAGTGAGGAGGTCCTCCAAAACAAGCTGCAGATCTTCAGTTCCTTGCTGCCTTTAGGGAAGAATCAAGCTGTGATCGGCCAGTACCAAGCATACAGATCAGAGGTGCAGCAGGAGCTCAACAAGACAAAAGATCATGTCAGTCTCACGCCAACATTTGCAGGTGAGTATTGATTTCTAGTTATGATTTTATGTTTTCTTAACTGTTGTTTAGAAATTCTCTACAACAAAAACAACATATATTTTGGCTAATAAGTGATTCTGTTTTTGTGTTTCAGCTGTATTGGCACACATTGATGAGGCCCAGTATGAAGGTGTGCCACTTCTAATGATCTCAGGAAAGATGTTAGATGAACGTGTGGGTTATGCACGCATACTTTTCAAGAATGACATCTTTTGTCTGAAGAACCACAACAGCATTCACTGTAAGCCCAAACAGATAGTTTTCTACTTTGGGCATGGCAGTCTTCAGTATCCAGCAATTCTTGTAAGTAAGAATTTATTCAAGCCAGATTTAATTAACAGTGAGTGGAAGGAAGTGACCGAGCACTCAGATATCAGTGTTTTAGGTTTACCTATATCAGACTATTATGTGCAAACTCCAACGGAGCAGAGGGACGCTTATGTGGAGCTGATTTCTTACATATATGCTGGACGTAAGAATAGTTTCATTAGTACTGAAAACCTGCTGGCTTCCTGGGGCTTATGGACGCCACTGCTCAGTAGCCTAGCCAGCTCTTTTCCCCGCATCTACCCTGGTGGTGCTGACAATGAAGGTCTGCTGGACATCCGTCTGAAAGGGAAAGACATTGCCTACAACAGTGAAGTGGTGATAATCAGCCGTGACCAGATGGGGGGCACATCAGGAAATGGTTTTCAAGTGATGCAAGGTAAATTTCGTAGTGCCGACATGGTGTCTGCCTGGGCTGAGGAGCTAGTGGAGAAGCTGGCTGCAGACATACAGGAAGCCGCCGAGGCAGCAGTGCATGAGAGCGGTGTTTTCCATCTCGCGCTCTCTGGTGGGTCTACACCTCTCGCTCTGTTTCACAGATTGGCCCTGCACCATTTCTCCTTCCCCTGGAGGAACACCCACGTGTGGATGGTTGATGAGCGCTGCATCCCGCTGACTGAAGTGCAGTCTAACTTCTACAGCTTACATAACCACCTACTACAGCATGTAAGGATACCCTATTACAACATTCACCCCATGCCAGTGCAGCTCAACCAGCGTTTATGCGTAGAGGAGGACGGAGGAGCACAGCTGTATGAGAAAGAGATCAGCAGGTTGGTTAATGGTTCCAGCTTCCATTTTGTACTGTTGGGGGTCGGCTATGATTACCACACAGCCTCCCTGTTCCCCGGTCACAAACTGGATGAATTTGGTGAGAGTCTGGTGGCCCTCACTGAGAGCCCTGCCAAGCCTCACCAGCGTATGAGCCTCACTTTCAGTGCCATTAATCGAGCCCACAAGGTTGCTATTTTAGTGATGGGCAAAGGCAAACACGAGCTGATCACACAGCTGAGCCGAGTGAAGGACAATCCAGACAAGTGGCCTGTCACTGGGGTGAAGCCTGCTAATGGCAGAATGGTTTGGTACTTAGACTATGATGCAATTATAGGATAGGGATTAAATTCCTAACTTTCAATCAAAAATGTCTTTAAAGCTCTTCATTTTAAAAGAAAAGGCTGCTCATTTTCTACATTAACGGGGTATTTAACACTCCCCATACAGAGACTAAAACCAAGAATGAATGTCTTCTATTCACTGTTGTCTGTCCTGGATTAGTTTATTCATCTGTGGCCTAGATCTCCATTGTTCAGTAACAATTTAAAAACACATCAGGGAAACACACTGTTGCACTGGTTGACATGTTGCCTCATTATGAAATGCCAGACCCTAATATTTTAAGAACATGTTGCCACAAAGGCTCTGAATGGCCCTAACCTTTTAAAGCATCTAAAGTAAGCAAGAGTCAAGGCCTCATGCACAAGATCTCTGGATATTCTTAACCAATATCAGGGTCTTGTGTCATAATGAGGAAATATGTTACTAAGTGCTGCAGTGTGTTTCCCTATTGTGTTTTTGTCTTTGAACTTCAGTGGAGGTTTATGGCACAGACAAATAAGATAATCCAGGACTGACAGACATAAATCATGAGTGGAAGCAGATTATTGTTTGTAGTCTCTGACTAGGGAGTGTTGAAAATACTTGGGCAGCACAGTGGTTAGCACTGCCGCCTCACAGCAAGATGGTTCTGGGTTTGCATTCCAGCCAGCACAGTCTAAAGACATGCAGCTTAGGTTGATTGGTGACTCTAAAGTGTCACTAGGAGTGAGTGAGTGAGTGTGTGTGTGGTTGTTTGTCTACATGTCAGCCCTGTGATAAACTGGAGGTCTGTCCAGGGTGTATCTCGCCCAATGTCAGCTGGGATTGGCTCCAACCCCCCTGTGACCCTATTCAGGAATAAGTGGTATAGATAATGGATGGATGAAAATTCTGTTGATGTAGAAAATGGCTGGCCTCATCTTTTAAATTCAGCAGCTGGTTGGTGAAAACAAATGTATGAGAACCTACATTTTAGCTTGTTGACTGCAACTCACATATACAAGAACATGAAGTGTAAAACCTCATTTGAATTGCTTTTTTCTGTCTATGAGAGTTGTCATGGTTTATCTAAGCCTATTAAATGTGAGATTTTATACGCACCAGATGTTGTAAACATCTGGTGTTGTAAAGCCAATTCCAACAAAAACACAAAGATTGTGGACTTGCTTTAACCAAGGGTATTCCTGTGTTTGCGTTGTGTTAAATCTCAGGTGAATATGTGAATCTTTAGGTGTACTGTATAATTGACATTTCTTAATTGTATATTTTATATTGTTGAGTAGCAACTGAAAATGAGACTGGTTCTATAAATAATATATTTTGTTCATGTAATAATGAGAAAAGTCCAAGTTTACAGGTCCATAGGATCAAAAACTTTTTACAGGAAAAGGAAACCAAAGAATCAGTCATGTTCATGAAGTGTTGATTTATATACCTGTCTGGGGGTTTTCTTTAAGGTGGAGAGCTGTTGAATTACAGCAGCCATGTTATTAAGAATAAGTTAGAGATGGTAAAACTGCCTGTGACATACGGTATCATTACAAAGTATTTTTCCTGTGTACTGTAAGTGGAGCACTTTGATGCATCACAATGGCAAACTAATCCTAATCGACTTTAGAATTATTAGATTGTTTCCCACATATGAATTCATATTTTGATTTTTTTTTTTCACAGCTTTATCATTTTTCAGTTTTAAAGTTTGGCTTATTAGATATGAAAGTTACAAATTTAAATTCATTTGTGATGAATGCATATTTGAAGAGTTATATGAATTCTGGCTGTAACAAAAGGAGATAAGTTGCACTACTTGGCTACTTCAAGATATGGATGGATTTTCTATTTGTATACATCTGGATTTTTTTATATATATAAATTGCAGCCTCATTATCCTTATACAATGAAAATCAGTTTTATTTTTAATGTGTAATTAAACACTGAATCTACAATGGAAGTGACATATTTATTATCTTTTAATGACCTCTGTTATATGGAACAAACAAACAAATAAAAAGCAAACCGCTGTAATCATTGAGACAAACATCTCCCTTGTGATGCTTCTCTGAAGCGATCATTTAAACTCGCCTTCTCTTTTTTGTTTCCCATGGTTTAAAGTTACCAGCTGCCAGTGGCATAGAAACCATGTGAAATATTAATATGTGGAGTATGGGGTGTCAGCGTGGGACGGCTGGGCTGTTTGGTCACTCGTTGTTTCTGCATGGGTCCGTCACAGGCCACCTTTTAGTCAACCACAGTCCTCCTCTTACCACAAAAAAACCTGAATAGACACAAGCATGTGTTATTCCTTTGAACGGTTTGTCTAGCAGTGCTCTCGTACTGTGTGTGTAGAGAGAAATGTACTTCACCTGTACTGAAAATTGAGGCGACTGTTAGAGCAAGGGACATGTAGTACAGCTCCGGTGTGGTTTTGGCCTGTGAATACACAAACATAAACAATCTAGTTTATGAGTTTTGGGTCTGAGTCAGTAGTAATATGACAGCCATTTTCTTACACATGCTGCTGCTGTCAGAGTCAGGATGGCAGTACATAGTCCTTGTCCAAATGAAAGCAGCCCAAACACATGATACAACGCCCACAAGCTCTGAGGAACCGGGTCTATCACAGTGAATATCACTGAGAAACCTGTTAAAAGATTTCAACAAGTAATAGCCATATTAATACTTTTCCCCTTGTGAGAGGAAGTTTAGTTGTTTTTGTCTGTGTGATCTTGATATTAAGTTAAATGTATACATGTGCGTTTGCTAAATTGTCTGTTTTATACCTGAAGCTATGAAGGATAAGGCAATGGAGGCTGACAGATTGTTCAGAAGAGGCTGCCTGCAGTATCTTGAGGATTTTGGCCTTGAAACAAAACAAACACCATTGTTAATGTGATGTTCCTTCTTGTCCAAATGACCCATGATCTCTGTGGCTTGATGCCATAGTCACCTCTATCCTAGTTACCTTGCCATGACATAGAACTGAGGAACCAGAACAATGGCCATGAACACTGCATTCACAGTTTGACTGCAGATACAACATCAATAAAACACCATGAGATGTGGTTATTTGAATGAATATAAAGATATTTTTGCATCAATTTAAAATATGATATCTGTAACTTACAATTTTAACCTCTGATTCCGTGGTATCCATCTGCTGCTATGATACGCCATGAGGATTAGCGTGTAGAGAAACATGGATGTTACACCTCCAGGCAGACTCATACTACTAGTCCTGATGCTGATCAGCATGCAGCCAACAGCTCCACATGAGAGCAGGAGGGGGGGGGATTGTATTTCACAACTGCACAGACACAGCGGCTTCTGCTGCATTTTCTGTTCTCTAAAAGCCAAAGTTATGTGCAAACAAATTTTGCTCAAAGACCAGAACAGTATTAAAGATGCAATATGATCACATCATTACGAATAACCTCCTGTATAGAGGCTTCCCCATAGACCTACAGTGTGTGTGAAAGGTTCAGTGTTCCTCCTCTGTATGTGGCCAAAATAGCTGCACCACCCCTGTCCCATATTGACACACGTGCATCATCCCAGCCAAGAGCTTAAATTCTGTTCACTCCCGTTGCTTATGCCTGTTGAATCTTCTAGAGAGTCAAATCAACATCCAAGATGCCTGTTGACTTCAGCGGAACATGGGACATTGTCAGCAATGTCAACTTTGAAGGATTCATGGTCGCTCTTGGTAAGTGTCATTGGTTCTTTTAATGGTTCCTTACTGTATGAGTACATGATGAAATTGTTTTCTTAAAATATTTATAAGGTAACTTACATGATGTAAGTCATGTACAGTATAGTTTATCTCGTGAATAAATCTTTTGGCATAATTTATGTAAAATAGATGGAAAACCTTCCTTTAGAAGTGATGGAAGCTTTGTTTTTTTTGTCAATGACATGGAGAGTGCCAAAAGAAAAGTAAAAAGCAGGCTAATGTTAACATGAATCTACAAATGTGGAACCTTGTTTTAACATATTTGTCTCATTTTGACATGCAGGCATTGATTTTGCAACACGCAAGATTGCTTCAGTGTTGAAGCCCCAGAAAGTGATTGAGCAAAATGGAAACTGTTTCACAATTAAGACATTCACTACTTTCAAAAATTATGAGCTTTCATTCAAAATTGGAGAAGAGTTCAAAGAGGTGACTAAAGGACTGGACAACCGGACATGCCAGGTAAAAAAAAAAAAAAACTTGAGTAATATCAGAGTCACAGATTTAACTGTTCTGTTGCAATACAGTTACAGTATGAACAACCACACCTAAATGTAATTTTCTGTTCTCCATCAGTCTGTGGTCAACTGGGAAAGTGATAAACTGGTGTGTGTTCAGAAGGGATTAAAGAAGAATCGAGGGTGGATTCACTGGATTCAGGACAATGAACTTCATCTGGTATGACTCTAGAGTTTATATTTTTGTGGCTCCTCATAATCCAATCAGTCTGTAAACTAGTCTCTTGATTTTCTATGTGATTCTAGTATTTTGTGGGTTAATGTAATGTTTTTTAATTATACTGTATCTCTTAGAATTATCGTGTATACAAAGTCAACTTCATATGTTTTCTCTTTTCAGGAACTTACCTGTGAAGACCAAGTCTGCAAGCAAATTTTTAAAAGGACTCTGTGATTTATTGTCCTTTTGAGTGTTCATGTTAGTTGAAATAATCTCAGATGTCAAAGAAATTCATTTACAGTATTTACATAAAATGAGCTGGATAGTAATGGAAGTATTAGAATTTTTTTACCTAAATAAAAGTACCAATAAAAGAGTGTAAAAATGACTATTACAAGTAAAAGTCTTGCATTCATAGATGCCCTAAAGGGGGGAAAGCAGGGACAATTCCAAGGCCCAGGACTAACAGTGGCCCAAAAATCTATAAACTATAGGCATTATGTCCATTCATCTTAGATGGCTATAATAATTGTTAAATTCTGTTTTCACAGTAAGTGTTTTAATTTGCCTTAGTAATAAAATTAGAAGCCAAAGGTACTTTTCTGTACAGTTATAACCTGGGCTATATTGGACTGGTCCACACACACACACACACACACACACACACACACACACATAACTCTGTTCCTTCCAGAGAGAGCAGGTAGTTAACAGCAGGGCTGGATTATGATCATGGGAGGCCCTTGGGCACTTCACATTTGGAGCACAAATAAACTATCAGTGCACATGGAATAGTCATCCATGTGCACAGATCTTTTTTTTTTCTCCATGACACCTCCCAGCCTCTGTACAAAATCTAGGCAAATAACCTGGTACCAATACCTTTTATAGCATGATATTGCCAAAACTGTGTCTGAAATTATGCACTGTTCATTATATAGTGCACTACAGTAGATATTTGCTATTCTGTAATGACATCCAAATCCTGTGTGTGTGTGTGAATCAATCTACTGATTTTTACCCAGGGACCCAAGGACCACTGTTGTGGGGTGGCTACAGCGGATGGACACTATTTTTATCCTGGAAGTTACCTTGGCTTCTCTAAATTGTATATATTTGTGTGAATTTGATTACTCACAAACAATAAGTAATACATGGAAATGAATTTTAATAAAAATATTGCTACAGTGAAATTAAATTGTTGTCATTGTTTGTCATGTCCCAGAGCTTCAGACCACCAGGGGCCCCCAGATGTGCCCTGAGGCTATCTGAAGCCCTTTCCATTCTAAAGCCCTCAGAAAGCGTCAGTAGTCATCCAGTCTACTTTTGGAGGGTTTCTTAGGGACTGGGATGATGGCGGAGTGTTTGAAGCAGGAGGGGACTTGACTGAAAATGTTGTAGTTTCTCCTCCGAACCACAAGATGGCGCTACAACACGTTTACTTTATTAAACTCGAGAGTCGTTGGTTTGTTGGTAAATTTGTGCCGCGAGTTTTCTATTTTGGAATATAGAGAAAACAACCTGAAGTAGATGCGTTTTGTTCTTCTGTTATACCTTGATTTTGTGAGAATTTTCCCACAGTTTTTGTTTAATAGCTGCCGACGTGGTGAAATCGAGTGTTCTTCAAGTTCGTCCACAAGAAAATGTCAGTTAATAAAGCGGAAACCCAACAGGTAAGGTTAAGTTTATCACAGTCGGCTATTATCAACGCCAGCTAATCATGCTAACTAGCTGCATGTCAGGCAGCTACGCTTAAACGTTTTCTAGGCCAGTAAATAGTTTAGAAACCAGGGTTTATTTGCGACGTTTTAAAAGCTTACATAGAAGTTCCTACAAATAAGCGGCTTAGTCTTGCATTTTATTTACGGAGGTCTTAAACATACTGTATATTCTTGCTGTAGACAGTAGCAGTAGTTAACAGTAAAAAATTTCTGGCAGTGGAGAGAGCTGCTAGGAAACCTCACTGACTCATAATGGACAGTTGTCGTTTTATATATGTCTCCTTGTGCTTTAATAATTTTTCTGCCAATTATGTGAGTGCAGACATGAATGGATTATGAGACAATGGGCATAGACAAGTAAAGGCCCCCATCCGTGCTATATAGGACCCCCAGACCTTTTCTGCATCACCCTGGGATAATTCAGACTGAATTTGTAGGTGTTTATCTTAACTTTGACTTTCAAACAAGAAACAATGCCTGGTAGGCCTGTTCATGAAGCCATACATGATCTCAGGTCACAATTGAGTGTTGTGTGCATGTCAGTAAATTCATGTGTATTTTTGTCATTCTTTGACCCTGTGTGACCATAACAAAGGTATTAAATGGCATTCCCTACTGTATTAAATAAAAATGTCTTAAAGAATATTGATTATCATCCCTGTGTTGAAGTCTGTGGCACCATCTTGATTTTTATTTAATCTTTTATTTCTTACAGCGGTTAAAGGCAGCAGTACACTATACCGTTGGTCGACTGTGTCAGAAGTTGGGAGAGGACCACCAGAAAGAGTTCAGTCGACAAGTCATAGCAGCAATAACCGAGACAACATTTAGACAATGTGGTGAGTGTCAACAAAGATACTAGTCCAGTCCAACCTACACCTTCAGAGAGACAGTGGACCAAAAAATATAGATATTTAAACTCATAGACATTGTGTTATCAGGTGTAGGGCCTCAGGCTATGACAGACATTTAGTATGCTGCTTGGACAGAGATCATACATTTCTTTTTAGATTTCCTCTGTAATGGTGGGCATACACTTAAAGATTGCACCCAGTGTGTGGATTACATGCATTTTTTTGCACACAAAAAGACATACTTTTTCTACTATTACATGGATATATGTTGTCTGTTTTTGTGTTTTAATATGGTTTAATCCTGACAAACTCAGCCGTAGATGGAGATAAAGTGGGTGATGATGCATGTGGGTTTAACAGCCTGTGCACTCCCACGGTCCAGAGTCAGTTTCTGGATCACTTTATTAGAACAGCATAAACACTGTAAATACAATATGTTATTTAATTATTTTAAAAACAATTAGTCCTTTATAAAATTACATATCATGTAGATAAATAGACAATAATTCGGCACATTTTTGAGACTCCTTGAAATTTCATTTAGAGATATTCAGGTGGTCTAAGCTGTGAACCCCCCACCCCCAAGACCCTCTGTATTTCGCACACTAATTGTGCCGATTATGAATAGTATTTGGGCGTGATAACTGATCAGACCAAATTGGACTTAGTCTCATCCTGGTTCAGTCATTATTGAGCAGCAGATAAAATTGTGTAGCATGTCCTTAAGTCTTAAGAAGCAATCACTGCCAGTTGTGCAGTGTAGATGAACTGTGGCAGGAGAATGAGAGCCTCATAGCATTCATTCAGAAATGTATCAACAGTGACAGATACATGTCAGGTCCCTTTGTAGCTGTACGGCCCGCATTGTCCATGCCTCTCCATACAGGATCTCATCCAAACTCTGCGCCTTGTTCTCTTTTGTCATTTTCAGTGTACGTTGAGGTGTAAAATGCAGATAGATATAAACAGTACAAGGGTGTATCCACATTTGTTTTGGTGCAAGGACAGGTGGTAATTGGTGGGATCTCACATGTCTACTGCCAGAACCTCCAGTTGTTATGGACAGATGTTAGGTGTGTAGTCCACAGAGTTTACTCAGTTGTTAGGTGTGTGCTCCTTCCCAACTGTCTAGGACTAAAAGTTTGCGCAAGTTGGTTGGAACAGTTGTTGTGTGGTCCATCCAGTCTTAGGTTTCAGCCAGTGGTTAAGTGTGTGCCCACCTTAAAACAAACTGTTATCTGTCCAACAGAGTGTAAGGAATTTTACATTTCTATTATCAGATATTTCTAAAGCATAACAAGGTACCACATTCCGATAAAGCACCATTTATAAATAAGCTGTAATTAATGGTTCTACTTTTTAATAACTCATTTGCTCTATACAGGGTGGGTGAAATGTAACTAGGCATTAAAATTCTAAATAGATAAACAGGATTTCCTGTTTATCTATTTAGACACTGTTTCCATCATGACTCCAGTGATACTACAAGTTCTATAGCCAATTTTAATGCCTAGTTACTTTTCATCCCCCTGTAGTTCAGCTATAAGCTATTAATGAGTTTTGTGTTGTGAAGGATTTGATGGATTATTGTAGAAATCTTAATGATTTATTAACATTTATGGATGACAATTCTGGTTTATTACAAATTAAGAAACCCAAATGTAATCATAATATGTAAATAATTTCAGTTATTTAACCATTAATAAAGTAATGAATTACCATTTAAATAGCCATTATAATGGTGTCTTGTCAGAATGTGGTAACATAACAGTATCATTACAACCAACAAGTACTTGCATCAGTTGATTTACTATTTTATTGGATGTGTATATTTTCTGCAGTCCAATAATACCTCTGAAATATGTGACTTCCCATAATGCTTACAACACACACACAGTACCATGCAAAAGTCCTGGGCACTAAAAATTAAGTGAGGATGCTTTCAAGTGAACAGAAAACAGTATTTGTTTTGACCACTCTTTGCCTTTAGAACAGCACCAGTCCTCCTGGCTACACTTGTGCAGTTTTTCAGTGCAGCACCTTGGAGAACTTTCCACAGTTCTGTTGATTTGGTCTGTCTCAGTTGTATCCATCTCATGTAACTCCAGACTGACTTCATGATTCTGAGATCAGGGTTCTGTGGGGTGCATACCGCTCTTGTCGCTGAAGATAGTTCTTTATGTCTACCTGTTTGGGGTTGTTGTCTTGCTGCAGCATGAATTTCAGAACAATCAGGTGCCTCCTTGATAGCAATGAGTGCTAGATAACAATCTGAACATCTAACTTGCCCAGAAGGTTTGCACAGTACTGAATGTAATCTCTTGCAAAGCTGTGTTTACAGTGTCATTTTGGAGGCAATGGCCTGTGTTTAGTTGGGCATGTATTATATTTTTTTTTTATATATTCCATTACAAATCATGTATGGTACTTTATACAGTATAGGATATGTTACAGAAATGAATCAGATAACCTGCAGTATGCTTCAGTATATTTTATTAATGTTTTAGTGGAGTAATTGCAAAAAGAACAAATTAAAACTAAGTTGTTCCAGTAATCTAATACAAAAGCATATCTATACACCATATGCACATGTATAGAACAGCTGTGTCACAAGCCTGTGAAGACTGATTTTCTTTGTATGCCAAATCCACCCCTGGCAGTCTTCTCCAGATCTGTTCAAGCATCCAGCTTTCATTGCATTTAACATATAACACACTTCTCTTAATCTCCTGACCACCCAATTTACTAACAGATTACAGAAACCAGAAATTATTCACACTCGAGAAGCCAAAATCATATAGACATTTTCTTTATTTTTCTGTCAAATCAATTAATCATCCAATAGTTGCTGCTGTGTTAACTACAGAACTGTAATATTCTGAATATTCATATGTAAATAGTCGGACAAAATATTAATATTCAGTATAATGCAGTATTATAATTACCTTTGTTCAATCCAAAGATTACCATCCAACTATTGAATGTATTTTTTTTTTCCAGAGATATTTGCTAAAGACCTGGAGGCCTTTGCAAGGTGAGCATGTTAATTTTTGTAACCACATTAACCCTGAGCCCTCTTTAACTGACGTTTTGTCAAAATACCTGTTGAGGGCTTTATTCCTTTGGCTTAATCCAATGTAGAAAAACTACTATATCATCT
Organism: Monopterus albus; assembly: GCF_001952655.1. Classification (NCBI taxonomy): domain Eukaryota; kingdom Metazoa; phylum Chordata; class Actinopteri; order Synbranchiformes; family Synbranchidae; genus Monopterus; species Monopterus albus. The sequence goes on from NW_018127916.1 coordinate 1,241,471, forward strand.
CTTTTTGTTAATACATGTGATTTATACTCTGAAATTTGATTTTAAGGCATGCTAAAAGAAGCACAGTGTCTACAGAAGATGTAAAGCTCTTAGCCCGCCGCAGTAACTGGTGAGTTATTTCCACATAAGTGCCAAAGGAATTATGCAGCACTTAGTCAAGTATTCAATCTGCAGTTACTGTTGAAAACCACCAAGTCTGAGTGAAACATGCAGACAGGCCAGTCAGTCTAGACTTTCAATTCCATCCTAAAAGAGAATGTGACGACGTCCTGCATTGTTGAATTTTGGGTAGATGTGCCATTTTGGAAGATCATGCTCATTATCGATCATAGATTTTTATATATATATATATATATATATATACACACACTACATTTACAAGTTAATAAAAATAAATACTATCCCGTAAAGCTACAGTATATACAGTAGCTGATGCACAGACAGGACAGAAATTGATTCATCTGCTGTGTTTGTGTCATCTGCCAACAGCTGCTAGATGGTGTTGGTTCCCAAACTGAGCTGAGATCAGGGCAGAGTCTTTTTCCAGTCTGTCGCTTTTGTAGACAGGATCTCTAGGTCCACTATGAGTTAGCTACAGTCAGCTAAGGTTATCCATTCTGACTCACCATTTAAATGGTTTAAGCTACTTTTTAGTCAAACAAAACAAGAATGTATGCAGGTAAATACAGCGCATTATTTCCCAGAATAGCATCTTCGTCCTAAAATTCAAGACGGCACGACGCACCTTCACATTCCCTATAACGTAGAAGTTACACTGTGCGTGTGTAGAGGTATACACCGATCAGGCATAACATTATACCCACCTGTACATCTGTATGCACTTCAATGCAACACTTCTGCCTTAACATTTGTGTTTATGAAGCTCAAAATGTTTCAGTTTTTGGCAAGATAAATGTATAAATTCAATTATATGTTCATTATTGAGGTCATAGTTAAAGGTGGTGTTGTACTGGACTGCATTATATTCAGAGGTATCTGTATATTTTTGTCTTGTCCGTTGACATACATGAGAGGGTCAGAATATTAGGAACACCTCTGAATTTTATATAGTCCAGTACAACACCACCTTTAACTATGACCTCAATAATGAACATATAATTGAATTTATACATTTGACAATCTCACCAAAAATAAACATTTTGAGCTTCATAAACACAAATGTTAAGGCAGAAGTGTTGCATTGAAGTGCATACAGATTTACAGATCGGTGTATATTCTACAGCAAACTTAATCTTTAACTGGCCTTTTTCTTTCAGTTTGTCCACATACAAAATAAAAGTGAAGAACTGAACCAGGAGCAAAGGGATGTGAAAAAGAAGAGTACTGGGAAGAAGAAGAGCAAAGAAATGGAGGAGAGCAGAGAATAAGGACAAAACACAGGCAGGCCTGCAAGTGTCTCCCTTGTACCCAACATTCAACTTAACAAGAAGGCTAATACATGACAATGATTTAGGGATCGTCAGAAGTGTCACTCATACTTTCATTAAAGAAGGATACACCATGATATTTTGGTGCATTAAATATCTCTATGAACACTTGCCTCAAATTCAAACCAAATAACTTAGAACTGTATCTGTCCTGAGACTCACTAATGCAATGTCACTTTGTGGTGCATTTGGCACCAACATTAAAGTGAGCTATTAAACATTCAGATTTTCTAAAAACATTGCTAAAGTGACATACAAAGACTAAAAACCTCAATGTTGTATTTGAGTGGTTCAAACTGCTTAGTTATCTACCTACCACATTCTTCCTTTAAAGGTGCATTAACCCAATATATTTTCAGCCAACAGAGGGTACAGGTGTGACGCAAAACAAAATAACATTGTTTCCTAGCAACAATGTAAATTACAGACGCCTGGTTGGGACAAACTGTACAAAACGCAGCCACCAGCCGAAAGCTACTTTTAGCTGACTAACGGGTCCTGGCTCTATGGCAGCATGCAGTAGCACAGTGTCAACAAGACAGGGCTAACTAAGCACCAACATTACAAAAAGCTCAAATGTCTCCTAAACTAAAATCGTATCAGTTGAACCAAAAAGTAAAATCATGACCATGCTAGGTCACTACTTTTACTAACAGCAAACAACGAGTTTTAGCTGCTAATGCATTGGCTACTTTTAACACACTCCACCTAAAAACTCCAAACTGATGGTAACTGACTTTTGCTCTCTTTGTCCGACTCTCTCTGTGCAAAATAACACCTCTGCCAAACACAGTTTTGGACTTTTAACTGCTGAGAGCTGCTCCGTGACTGTCTGTTTGAAATGACTACACGCAATTTGAACACCACTTCTTGTAACCTTTGACTGGTGGGACTACCGTCCAGGCCGACTATCAGAACACAGGGTTGAGAAGCAGTAACAGCAGCAGAAGGGCTGTAGGTAGCCGAGTGTTGTGAAGGGGGGTAGTATAGCCAAGAGACACCATGTCCTGTTCTGTTTTCACTGGATTTATCAAACAGTGTGCAAAGTCTTAGTTAAGGCACCTTTAAAGTGTAAGAACATAAGTTTTGCACTCTGGGAAAACTGAAGACCTACGACTGTCAAACTATTCATATAATCTATGGAGAAATCCTCAAAGTTCCATGGTCAGCAATGTGCCATTAGTTCAGTTATTACTCTAATCAAATTACGGGCAAATTATATTGCTCAGAGACATGATGCCACATTGCTGAAGTCATGTTTAGAGTTAAAAGAGCCCTCCTGAAGAACTTCTCTCTAACCTCAAGCGTAGTTATAAATAATCCAAGGGATAATTCAGTCTGACAAGCCATTAAAAGCAGCAAAAAAGACAGGTACTACCCCATATCATGTCTGAGAAGGCCACATACAAAGTGTTGGAACTTCCGTCTTCGTCCTTCAGAACAGACTTCAGTCAGGGTTCAAACGGAGACCTCGACCAGCAGAGCCCAAGGTCCCTAGATATGTGAATCGAATTAGATTTTTTTTTTTTTTTTTTACTTGACAAACTGACTCAAGCAATATCAACTAAGCATCTATTCAAAGGAACTTTATTTGAGAACTCCCTTCATTTGACGTTTTTAAAGCACCTCACAAACAACAAGAGCTACTGGGAACCATTGGACACACCACTCCACTTTCTCACACTATCACTCGCGTCCCCCAGAGCTGTCAGCAGGTGTCATCCACATCAAGTACACACTTAGATTGGTTCAATAACATGAAAGCACACATCATACAGCATTCAAATCGGATATTATAAGCAATACAAATATTCATCACAACATTCCACTACATTTTGATATTTCTGCACTTGAGTGACTTAAGAGTAAGGAAAATCTTTCAAAGATTAAAAAAAAAAAAAAAATCTTGAAGTACTAATTAAAGAATGTCCATGTTAGGGGAGGTGCTCGTAGCATCTGCAGCTTCCACTCACACACTCAAAAAGCAGTCAAATTGGGCTCTTTCACTGCACAACCAGTCCGTTTCACGCGCCTCTCCGTTCGCTCACTCATTGTTTCACCCTTCGTCACAAGCCATCCTCAATCGCACTCATCAGTTCTTAAAATGTCAGTTGCGCAGTTCTTTCCATTTAAAAGTGGATAAAAGTGAAAACACCCACCGTCTCTTAGAACATGCGGAGTGAAGCCGTTCTTTGATGGCATTGCATTTACAGGTGGGAAGAGGGAGAATGATATGGATATCACTCCAAGAATGCTGCCAAAGAGGAGATTCCTCACAGGAAAATGGAAGAGAGGTGAACTGTAGAAGAGATTTCAGTGAAGGCTTTTCCACAGAACTTGACTGCAAATAAAGTTGCACTTAAAACATTTAGGTTTCAACCAGATTCTTCCCAATGCAAGATTGCCTTTCAAGTTGATGACAATGTTGAATAATGGCAAACCACAAACGTTCATGCATTTTCAAAATGGTTATATCACATTACACAATACATGCATTAGAGAATCCAGTTGAAATGAATACAAACAAATGAGACATCAGCAATATAATAGCAAAATAGCGCTTCTGTCAGACATCCTAGTAAACAAGTCACTTCAACACTTTCTAAATTAAATCTTTAGCAGTTTCCCAAATGTACAAAACATATTCCACAAAAGTGTTAGGTTTTCAGATACGCAGTAACACCAGAAATAAATGTTGAAAAGACTCATCTTTCTCACAATACTTACCATACAAACACAACTTACATACCCCACCCAGATGACTTTGACTCCATACTGGACCCAAAACCTGAGCTAAACCCACTACCACTGGTTGTAGAGTTTGACCCTGTTCCCCAGCCAAGACTGGCTGAGCTGGTGCCGTAGTTGCTGTTGCCTGTACTGAAAGACTGACTCTGGTCCCTACTAGAGCTTGTTCCACTTGAGGTGCTGCCTGAGGTGGATGTCTGCTGCTGGCTAGCCAGCATACCCATCATTCCCCAGCTACTCTGCAGAGCAGCCTGAGCAGCAGCCATCATAGCAGGGTTCAGACTGAAAGAACCAAAATTAGCCAGACTACTGTTAGTGCTGCTCCCTAACCCACTACGGCTGCTACCAAATGCTTGAGCTCCAAAACCATTCCCAAACCGTGCTGTACGATCAAACTGCCTATTGCCATGTTTGGGCTCAGCATTTGAGATGTGAACGCTGACGCCTTTGATAATTAGATCCTCTCCACAGAGTGACTGAGCAACCTGTAGAGAGAAAGACATGAGCCAGGTCAGCTGGGCATGTGTACTGGTAGAATAAGATGCCACTTTCTATATATTCAACACTATACCTGATCATCTGCAAATGTGACAAAGGCAAAAGCACGGAATGGCTTGGGGATGAAGACATCTGTGACTTCTCCATACTGCATAAAGAACTGCCGCAGGTCATCTGTTGTCATGTCTTCTGTGCAGCGGCCCACAAACACTTTGCGGCTTCTAAGTGGCTCATCTGGACTTTGCTGTAAACAAAAGGGAGAAAAAAACTAAGAAATACAAAGGTTACACACTGTTGACACAGGTTTTGTTCTTATAATGTGTGGATATTTGTATGGACATTACCATATTCACCTTCGAGTTAGGGAGCTTGCAGTCACACCATCTTCCGTCAATCATGTGGCGCTGTGATATCACCTTTTCTTGAGCCTCATACTCTGTAAATCTCACAAAGCCAAAGCCTTTAGAGTTTCCAGTCTTGGCATCTCGTTTCACCTGAGACAAGCAAAGAAGAAACATTCAGAAATAAAGATCAACTGTCAATGCATACATCCTGAAGCACAACTAAAATTTAGGAGCATGACTATATTGGCATAGACTGTCAGAAAATCAACTGGCATTAATGTCACTGATGATTTAGACCATATTAACATCAATAATCAAATGTAAGAGTGATGGTAACATATTTCTGAGCAATTAAAAATCAATAAAGACAGGTGCACATAATACACGTTTTAAATTGCAACCCATTTAAAATGACAATATATAATGTTGGGCTGCCATATGGATTTGTTGGAATAATGAGACAGGCAGCACACTTGTATTTCTATTGAATCAATGCTCTTACAGGTGATTTTTTTTTCTTCTGAGACATGGTTACAGCCCAGGTTACCAACAAGTTTAAGCTTCTCTGGTCAGTTAACCACAGGGCATATTATATTTGATGCGTGACAACTTGCACTAGATCTTAGTAAAGAATATAAGGATATATATCTTAGGATTACAGTGATTTATAACTTCTCATTGAAATATTTTCCCAGTACATTATTTTTAGTTTCCTAGTCCTGTTTACTGATAGTTTCTGTGACATGCATTCATCCAAACTGCTGTGTTACACTTTAACGGAGATGCAAACAAATCAGATACATATGCAAAACCAGTCATATCATTAGGATCCTGTTTTCTCTTGTAAAAGTAAACCACAATGAAAACACTTCTAATAAAGTACAAATTTCACCTTTATGTGTCCTGTCCTGTCCTAGTGGATTTTGTTGTCTTTTTCTACTCGTACTGGGCAGTGATTTGCAAAATAGTGTTGTTGGACCTTATACAGTACATCCATGCATTAGACAGTGTCACAGTTGAAGTGGGTATCCCACACAAAACAACCACAGAGTAAATTGCTGCTTCTCCCCAAAATGAGGAGAAGATGACAAACTACTGCGCTGGGGCTATCTTCTATTCTAAGGCATACTGATAATCAATCAGTCAATAAGCAAACAAACAAAAGGCTTGGTGAGAAGAGTCTCAGTCAACTGATGGACCCTTCGACTAATGATTTGACTAGCCGAATCTGAGGGGCAGTTCTATTATTTTTGTAATGTTATACCTGAACCATGATGACTTCTCCAAATGTGCTAAAGTAGTCTTTCAGGTCCTGCTCAGTTGTTTTCCAAGGCAGACCAAGAACGATCAGGTCAGATGTCTTCATATCCCCTCTCTTCATTTTCACAGCAGAGGATGCATCAATTTCATCCATTTTCCTTTTGTTGTCTGAAATGAGAACAACATAAAGACACTGATTGTATTTTAACCTGACAAACATGTGCCTTTCCTTACTATTACTACACCGACTTTGTAAATAAGTGTCAACACTAGACCTAAAAGCAAAAATCAGTTCACATTCAATAAGCAAAAGATGCTATACACAAATTCCACTGTTTCCATTGTGCATCAAATAAATCACTTCTGCAGTATGTTTGAAGTGAACACTTGTTGCATTTTGTAAAATTGAGAATTTTATTTGAATTTTTTTTTAGCTCACTGTGGCGTTGATGCACATGGAAAAATGGGCGTTGCGAAAGCGTGCTCTATTATGCGCATGCTTGTCACGCATCTCCATTTAAATCTGAGCACTTCAAAGATACAACAAGTGAACAGGAGGCATGATGAACTTCCAGTCCAACCTAAACTTTGACTTTTGAGAAAAGCAGCATTTACATTGCCACACATACAAAAACATATTTCCTAGATTGCAGTGGGAGTTTTCTTTAAAACGTAACATTCACACTTGTGTATCATTGTTAATCCACCGCTGTCAACATAAAAGAACAGAACACTGAAGCTTATGTTTTGCACCAATGTCATCAGATTGCAGGATGTATCAATCCAGACTGATAAGCTTGTTACACCCCTATTTGAAACTGTGATAAAAAGGTGTTGATTCAACTTTTAGATGCTGTAGTTGCTGATTTACTGTATAACATTATACTGTGAAGTGTTTTTCCAGTGTTCTGACAACTCATTTATCTCACTGATTGTAGTAGACTAAATATTATAATCACCTCAATATAATTCAAAACAATCCTCAACTACAGCCTCTAAAATAGCGATAAAGTTAAATAAGCACATCTCCAGACACTTCTTCAGCAAAACATTATGGCTACAGGGTCTCTGCATGGTTCGCCAAGTTAAAATTAACTTTAAGACAGTTTCAAATAACAAAATACAAATGAACCCAAGACATAATGACATAACGTGTTTACCGCGGTGCTTTGTGGGTGAAAGGCAGGGGCCAAAATAACGGCCGCTGACGATAAGTCCGTGCGTTAAGTCATGTTGACATTACTGCTTGTAGCGATAGCACGTTGTCCCCACCTTTCACCCACAATGCAACACAGTAAACACAGCATTACATTACTATGTTTTGGGTCCATTGATACCCGTTTTACTGTCATACTGGCAAAAGTCAGAAATATATCAGCACTGGACTTATTTATGTGCATGAACTTACAGATATTTATAGCACAATGAGCATCATTACCTCCTGGCAATATCTAACAAACTTGTACTAATGTCAACAAAACATTGACGATAACCTTGACCTGGATAAGCTGCATAAAAAAAGACTGATTCACTCAATACAAAATAAACAATTAGGGCAAGAGATCTGGAACAATACTAATGGGGGATTTCCAAAAAATAGCTAAAAATCACACAAAATACTGTATAATATTCTACAACCTTGTAAATAAAATGCAAGACTTTAATACATTCTCCATTCCTTTTTGAGGAAACTGAAATCAGGGCTTTACGATATTAAGACCTGCAGACACCCGGATGATTTGGTTTGCTGCTGCATTAGCTTTGGCAAACTGTGTTTAATAATGAATTGGCAATAGTTCATAGCTATATATAAGACGTTGATCTTTTGTGGGCATGGACACACTACACGTCATTCTCTATTTTCAGTGTACTGAATCTAAGGTTACATCGTGAATTATAAATAACATCTGGCTACCTGATGTTGATGAAGTATGTACAAAGTATACATATCTACCTTTTGGATAGTTCACCACATATACGACATTCCCCCATCCGTTTTCTGGAGCGTGTAGGACTCCTTCCACAAGACGCACTCCCCGCATGCACTGAGACACGGGGCTTCTGAAGCGCAGGCCGCACGCCCCTGGAAACTGAGCTGCTACGGTTGAAAGCAGAACAGTGCCGTCATCCTCAGATGGGATCTCCATTGGTTCTTCGTTTTCCTCCTCTGCGACTCGAATGTACACTTCGGCCATTTTCCCGAAAATGAAAACTCCTTACTTGATTCAAAATAGTGCTAACGCTGGCAATTCGCTCGCTAGGTGTCCACAGTTGTGGCTAACCTTAGCCGATGTCGCTAACACGACTGAATGAGTCGGGCTAATTGGTTAGTTGTATTTGAGGCAAATACGTGTCAAGTCAAAACACTAAAAAAAATGACGATACAATGGGCTTAATTTTAAATTGTTTCATAGATAATATTTCCCTTAAGTTGAACTAACAGGCGTGCATCGACCTTACTGTTCCTTTGTTCGTTGGGACGGGGATCTGTGTCGTCAACGCCGGACCTCGGCCGTTCAAATGTGATTCTTAAAGAAAACTGCGTACGGCCCCCTGTTAACTAATCAGACAGAGCGAGTTCCTCAGATTGACTGGTCACACTGAGTATTTTAAACAACTTAAAAAAGTGCATTTGTTGCACCAAATGCGCCGTATGAAATAAAGAATGTTATTTAACACGAGGCAAACAAACATGTACGGCCTACCAAAATGGCAATATACGAGCGAAGAAGGAACTACGTCATTAGGTTGGACGGTTTCATTTTATGGCGCTTAATGTGTCTTAAATGTGAGCAGTAACTGAAACAATCGTCATTATAAAGTTGTAAAGCCAATATTGTACTTATTGCGTCTGTTTGTTTTGAATAAAATGCACCAGAACCCAAAAAGTATCATTTTGATTATACATCATATTTGACTCCCCCCCCCGAGATAGATCCGATTTAGTACATCCACGACGGAAACTTCCGTTGTTTGCTACATTGGTGGGTTGGCATAGATGGGAAGATGGCGGTTTGCATGCGATATACAAACGTAGAAACGAATATCTGCATAGTTGAACAGTACAGTCCATAACATTACTTAATACAAGTTATGAACTTATGGACAGCGTTCTCGTTTTTGTCATTATGAAAACGCATTTCGGTCACAACAGCATCGAAACTGTGATCATTATTATTATTAATAAAATAAAAAATAAAGTGAAACAATGTAAACTCTGCGTTTTTGGACCAGGTCCTTGGGTTAGTTCAAGTTGAAACTTCACAACTTTATGTGTAATACCAATCGGCGTGAGATGAAATGTCACATTTGACTCAAAAGAAACAATTACCAATTGTGTCATACTGTTGTCTCTGACGTGTTTTTATCCGTTTCTGGACAACATTGAAGGACTATGGCACGACGGACTTTAAATACACCGACAGTATTTGTTCGAATGATCATTTCTTTGGTCTTCTCATGAAATTTATTAACAAAAAAAAAAAAAAAAAAAAAAATATCAGAGTTTTAGCCACTGTTAAAAGTAATCTTGTTCCAATGCCATCCAGGATAAATAGGTCATCTGATATGAAAATATCACTGCAAAATAAACGGAAAATTACTTATATTATAGCAAAAACACTTCATTTGGTTTTTTAAAACTGATATTTTGCAAGAATTGTGCAATTAGACCATTTTGCTGCTTTGTGACTATAAAACACTTTGTTGTATATAGCAGTAAAAAATATTAAAGCTGTTGCAAGGTAATGCTAACAAGCAAACTATAATTAATTTACCCAAAACATTTTAATTACTGCTGTCCTGTCATAAATGATAATTTTCTTTTGGGTAGACCATAAAATTACATGAGCATTTATAAACTGCATAATTACAATCAACTGGTTAGATTTTAAATGCGGTCTTGTGTTGCTTCAGTCACTTTAACCTCTGCCCTCCCTGGATAATCATGAATAGATATCTCTATACAACTGGTCACAGAGAAATGTTAAATCACGTCAGCATAGTTCGTCATATATAGGCTACATGAAACACCAAAAATAATTAAATATCCTGTGCAGCTTTTGGATTCAACTGAACAGCAAAGTAGATCTCAAACAGCTTTTTATTACATATTTTTCAATCAATAACAGTACAATTTAGTACAGTATCTATCTTGCATCCAGCTCACTGTGGAACACCAACAGACTGAAATGAAATACAAAAAGTGAAAAGGTACATAAGGGTGCAGAGCTCTATAATATTATGGAAAGAGAAAAGGGAATCCATCTCAACTGAACTGCATTTTCACTTGTGGCCACATAAATACATCACATTTATTGTACATCATTGCAGAAACAAAAGTGAAAATATGTCAACAAAAGTGCTTCTGTATACAGTGAAATGTCATTCAGATGCTCCAATTTTCAATTTAAGACCAAGAAAAAAAAATGTACAAAAGTTTCAATACAGACAGTATGTAAGGATGTTTTTGTTCCACTGAGTGTGAAGATTTGAAGGAGAGAAAAGGACTTGTCAAGGATAGAATTCTTGTTAGTTTAATTACAAAAATTGGCATCAATAAAACCGGTAAGCATAAATTACACCAAGTATGAAGTCAATATTCGGTCTTTCTCCGTTCTTGCTCACTCTGGTGCATAGCGTTACCAGTAACAGTATGATGTATGCAAAGTTTGAGCCAAAATAAGACTGGCGTCCGTCCAATCACTAGGTTCCTCTCCTTTTCAGAAACCAAAGAAAATGTAGGAATTTTGCACCACTGAAAGCAAGTCTACAGCATGCACATCTAAATTTCATGGCAGACAAAATTAAACGCCTTAACTTAAAACAGACCATTATTTTCAGACACTGATTTGTACATTTCATTCACAGAGTTGCATCTGCAGTCCCAAGCAAAGCAAGTGTCTATTTATTCAGGTGAGGTGTTTCACTCAAATTGGATACTAAACATAACCTCCCCCCCCAATCCATATCTTAAAATCCTGCCACACCCCAATTATCTCAGCCCCCACCCTTTCCCACCCAAAGTCACAGGCATTTACAAGTATTAAGGGGGTTAACTGGATAAGTTACTCATAATAACTCCTTTTGTACTGGAATGAGCATTCATAACTTATAGCATGTGCTTGGTTAGTTAACATAGTATTAGTTGAGGCAAAGCTTCTTCATGTGCAAAAGGCTGTGATGAAACAAAAACAGCTAGTATATAAATACATTATGGACATTTTGAAAGCTGCTCGTGTAATATGATCCAAGCTTTTACTTCTGCGTTTTCTCTCATCTGTCTTATACGATTAACTAGATTAGAAAGACCAGATGTAATTCAAACATATCTAAAAACCACAAAAGAAATATGACAAAAAGAAAGCCATCAAGAATAACAAACCATCAGAATAAATTCTAAATTAAAAAAAAAAAAAAAAAAAAAAAAAAAAGTTAAATAATTTGTACAATTACACTCCAACATTTGCTTTCAAGACGCACACATTTGCATGGGATGATAGTGTTGTTTTCTCTTTCAAGGTAACATAAAATGGTCCAAGAAGGAATGCACAAGTTTCTGATTAGATACCACAGGAGATCCTTTCTTAACTAGGTGATAAACAATTGTGCTCTTCTTTGTGTAGGAAAGGCATTGGTTTCCCTTCGTTTTTGTGGTGTCCAAGTCAGTTTCAACAGTGTTGAAGAAGATGCTGTGAACATTCTGAAGATGTAATGGTCTTCCAGTCAACTTTGGAGTTAAAATAACATCTGAAAAACCAAAGAGAGATAAAAATTAGAATTTAACTAATCTTGCCACATCTACAATTTAGCTTTGTGGCCTTCTGGGGGACTGCCAAAGGTGATGTATTATTTTTGTAAGGATTCAGTTTAATATAAAATGTTTAAATATGGTAAAAACTTATGTCGTTAAAACACATTTTTACAGTGGGATATTTCTGCATTTTTTGGCTGCAGCGTCATTACAGTAACAAAATGCAACTCCCTTTTCAAAAGAACCATTATCCAAGTTAAGTTTGATATGACTAAGTTGTTGAAAATGTTCGAGGTGCCCTAGGTGACCACTCTAATACAATTTGGTGATGTGTACTGTAAATGTAGGGACAAAAATGTTTTGTTGATCACACAAGAAAATACCAAAATCCATTCACACTAACAGGTATCTCCAATAGAGTACCATAAAGATGATGTATTTTTGTAGGCCAACCTGGAAGTTGGCATCGCCCTGGTTCCCTTGACAAAAAGCCAATGCGATTTTTGCATAGGCCTTTGAATTATTGTGGACAATAACCTCTGTGAAACATTTTATGACACGTACACGTTTTGTTCAGCAAGATAATCTTCACAAGTGAGTGCCACTTGATTTCTGAAGCCCAAATACAATTGTCAAAAGTAAAAAGCTATTGTTAAAAGCTGTAAACAAAGCACACCACGGTCCCATTGACTGAAATGTCACCACCATGATTTCTAACTTGTAATCAGATTTAAAGCACCTTCCTCTTCTACAAAGTCCCTTCCTCTTAGCAAGACCTATTGTTCATAGAGGTGTCAGAATAATTTGCAAGTGCGCAAGTTTCAAAATAACAATCAATTTTCAATTCAATCCCCTTTATTTGGCCAAGTATGTTACACACACAAGGAATTTGTTTCCGGTACAGAACCGAGGCAGCCATCTGTGGCACCAACTCACACCGATGGCTCTAACCATCGGTGGCAACTTGGGGGTTCAGTGTCTTGCCCAAGGACACTTCGACACGTGGACTGCAGGCACCGTGATTTGAACCGCCAACCCTCCGGTTGGGAGACGATCGCTCTACCCACTGAATCACAGTTGCCCCCAGCAAGGCTCTAAAGGCGGACTAACGGGCAGATGAGGTCTGTGATGTGATGACATAAAATCCCAGCCACTGCTCTTTTTAAAGACACGTAAAAGTATTAAAAATCCTGAGTGGGGTATTTACTGATGTATTTTTAGGATTATAGTTAAAAACCCAATCAAAAAACCCCACTGACTTTAGGGTGAGGGAACCAGAAGTGCAAACATACTAGCTCAGTTCAGGGTTTTAGGACCCATAATAGTAAGGCTGTCTAAATGCAGACCAGCAAAACACTATGTATCAGGTGTTTTATTAAACCCACAACTCTGTAATCATATAAGGGGACAAAGTAGCATAATCAGTACCTCACCTTCTACTTCAGTCAAGCAAAAGACATAGCAGATTTTGCAACTATAGGTTTTACCAGGAATCGTTTCAGGTACAAACGTAGAAAAACATGTAACAAAAACAACCTTCAGGCTTCAATTCCAAATCTTCAGAAAACTGTCCCAGGATCCTGTTGCAACTGCCATGCCATCATCAGTAACTCCCAGGCAGCTAACACGGTTGTCATGTCCAGCCAGCACACCTACAAAAGTATCACAACAGGGAGAAAAACAAGCCAATCATCTTTTTCACAAGTCTAATATCAAAATAAGAGTAATGTTGTAATATGAAGGAAATGGAGCTGTTATTTGAAATCATGCTTCGATTACTAACCAGCACGGTCAGCTTTTAGTGTGTCCCACACGTTACAGTTGAAGTCATCATAGCCCGCCAGAAGAAGACGGCCACTCTTTGAGAATGCAACAGAGGTGATGCCACATATGATATTGTCATGAGAGTAGATCATTAATTCCTGATCAGCACGCAGATCGAACAGCCTGCAGGTAGCATCATCAGAGCCCGTGGCAAAGGCATTGCCATTAGGGAAGAACTAAAAATTACAAAAGGTAAATCATTAATGCACAATTGAGGAACACAAACACAAAGTGCGTTTACAATTTGTTCGGCAGTTAATTAGGTAGACCTAACGCCTGCCTATTTAGATTTGTGTTATTGCTCATCTAATTTATATTTCACTTGTATTATGTGGCATTCATGTGGACGGCAAAGTAAGAATTTCATTGTACAGGGAAACATGTTTCCTAAGTGTGCATATGACAAATAAATACTTTGACCTTCTAATACAGCTTCATGAAGGTGATAGTCAGTTTGTAGCAAAAAAATACCAGTTAATTTACAGTTGAATCAACACCTCTCTAAAATGTTTCTACAAAGACTGAACATTATCACATTCATGGAGGACGTAACTGCAGCGCTGTTGTTTTAGACTGCATTAAGCGTAGACTGATGTACCTATTAAACAACCGAATGTATACGTTTGTTTAAAAAAAATCCTAATGTGTAACTTCAACAAAAAACAGTTTATGTACATTTTGGGAATAACTTACACAAATAGCATTGATGTCAGACTCATGGCCAGTAAATGTCTGTCTGCACATGCCCTCTCGAACATCCCAGAGTTTAGCAGAGGCATCACAAGCACCAGAGACAAATAACCTCGAGTCGGGGGCCAATGACAGGCTCATGACATCACCTGTATGTCCAGCAAATGTGGTTGTCTGCTGGCCAGTCTCAATATCCCAAAGTGCACTATAAAACAAAACACACAATTAAGATAGCCATTTACCATTTCTTCAACTTTCTAGCTTTTGTACAAATATGCTGGTTTAATAATGAATCCAGTAACATAGGTGATGATTCTACTCACCAAGTGGTATCTCCAGAGCTTGTAACAATCTGGTTGTCATCAAGAAAGCGACAACAGGACAGGTATCCTGATATTCAAAGAACATCAGAATATGGAATAGGGAGTTAAAACACTAGTTTTGCCATTTGTTTTAGCCGACTAAAGGTGATAACGTAAAACAGCTTTTTGTAATTTGCTATGAATTTCTTCATGCTTAAATTAAAAGGTTTTTAAATTAATAGTAATAAAGAACAAGAGATTATAAACCTGTATGTCCAGCAAGCTCACGGCTCACACGTACATTCCCCTCACGCGTTTTCAGGTTGTAAATGGAGCAGATGTTGTCTAAGCCACCACAGGCAACATAATTTCCTGAAGGTGCATATGCGCAAGTCATGACCCAGGAAGATCGAAGTGGAATGGCATGAACCTATAACAAAAGGGACCACACACACACAAATACTTGTGATATTAAAATGTAACAATGTTTCTCATCAAGGCAAAAGTTGGAGTGTGACAACACATTCACACCGATCCAGAAAAAACACAATTCCCTGCTGTGTTTTAACATAAGGGGCTGCATTGGTCATGGGGCTGAGGGGTTGCAGAGGGAGTGTTGTAGGCATGTACAATACGGTGACATTGTGATGAGTCGATATGAGTGGCTTCATTCACATTTTTCAGCCTGGGAGTTTCCACTGTGTTTTGGTTAGCCATGCTGTTAATGTAGTCTACTGTATCTTAGCACCAATTTCTACCACCAGCGTATCAGCACTGATCAAAGAGTATCAAACACAGTTTATCATTCAATTCTAACAAAAACCCGTGGCTTGTCATTATGGTGTATTAACTGTGGCCCAGATTTGACAGTGAATAGCAATGAATGCTCATTTTAACAAGGTAAACAAAAGAGTCTCCTTCCGTGATAGTCCACGTCCCAATAGTTTCTCGTACATGACACCGTTGCTGGATGATGTCACAGTACATCATAATTCATACTCAAAAAGGAGAATTGAAGTGACATTCATTACAAGATGAGTAGTTAAAACATTTCAAGATGCACTTGCATTGTTGTGCATTTTGTGACTTTCAGTCAAATAAAAGGCTTTTTCCATTCATGTATTTTGTCATTGAAGATTTCTTAAAAATTGAGTTATAATATTGCCTCATCTCATTCTCGTATATCATCGCATCTCATGAGCTAAGTATCATCACACCCCCCCCCCCTTTTTTTTTTTTTAAAGCAAATGTTTTTGAAAATAAAAGTAATTCATTAATAAATACATATGACTTTTGGGCACCCTCTTTTCTAATGGCCATTCCAATCTGATAATGCATAATATCCAGTGTTATTACCTGTGGGTACTAGCCTGCCAAATTTCAAGGTCTAACTGATTCTAATGCTAGACTTCTTTAGACACGCAGTGCTCTTGTGCACCAAGCCCAAAACCACAGTGATACCCAGGCCAGGTCATCAAGTAAAGTACCAGTCAAGTAACATGAGTGAGTGAGTGAGTGAGTGAGTGAAAGGGAAACAGCACAAAATGTATTGTTTAGGCATTAGGCAACATCCCGTATAGTCATTCCTATATCATTTAAGTTTTGATGGAAACATGATCATTTACAATACCGGTCAAACATTTGGAGACACTTTCCCATTCAGGTCATTGGGTGTATGTCAATAAATAAGCTGTTATTGTTTACTGATGCTCACAGACAGCATGGTGTGGCAGTTTAGTTTAACAAATACTGCAATTAGCCATGTTTTTTGTGAATCCATATACACACTAAGGTACCCTATATAAAATTCTGACCTAATTTTGGCCTGCAAAATTCTCAGTAGGTCTAGAGATACACTGGAAGAGTGATGCTTTAATTAAATCTCTTTAAATCTCTCAGCTGTATTCCAAATGAATACAGCACAGAGTTAGTTTCCCTTCTTCTCATTCTAATATAAACTTATGAGTCCCACAAGAAGATGTGCAGCCCACAAAACATAAAGCAACAGGAACAATGTGAAACGGCTTAAGAAAGACACGGTGTCACTGATGCAAAGCACTAGAAACAGACAAAAATCATAAAAGTGGATATCTAACCTCTCCAGCAAGTGCCTCCGGTTTTAAAAACACAGCACCTATTTTGTTATTTGGATGTAGATGACATTCCTTTATCTGACCTGCTGCTCTCATTACTTCTGTTTTAAATTAGATGAAACCGATTTGCAGATTCAACCCTCACAACATTAGACCCCGTCAAAAAACATAGCTTACCTTATTTGTGGTATAGCTGTCCCAAATAATGAGTTTGCCATCTTGAGAGGCACTGACCAAGAGCCTATACAAATGAGAAGATCAATATAAAAACACCACCACGGCAAGAACTGGAGCTGTAACATAAAATATATTCTTATCTAGAATCATAAGCCAAAATGACTACAGGAAAGATGCCTGTCAAACTTCTGACAACATAATGTTGTGTAGCCTCTTACACCGAGGCCTAGTCTAAGGTTTGCACATTTGCTCAATATTTGACATAATGGAAAAACACAATGCAACAACATAAAAAAATCTCCCTTTACACTACTAAGTTAATAGTTTACCTGGAATCTGTTCCCCAATGCATGGCATAGATTTTAGCCAAATGACCTCGCAGCGTTCGTCTTGTGCGCATCTGGATTCGACCAACGGGGTCAATATTGGCTGTGATCTGAACAAAAACAAAACAAACAAAAATAACTATTAAGTGCTCTGGTTAATTTCAGACCAAGTGCTTCTTAACCAAAGCACAGGTAAATGTTACCTGTGAAAGTGTGGCATCTGCGCATGCTTTCCTGGCATCCTGAAAAAACAAATGTCAAAACTTTAGGGCAGGATTTCCCCATCTCATAATGGTTTTTGATGTTCAGACATACCTTCTACATTGCATTTTAATGATTATTGATGGTATTGTATGTGGAAAAGTGTTTGATTCTCACTCTGATCTGACTTTTGAGCTGCTCTGCCTCTTGGCGTAACTGGTCCAGTTCACTCATTTTATTCTTCCTTTTCAATTACCTTACTCCAGCTACAGGGGCACTTGTTGATCTGAAACAAAAAACAAACAAACAAAAGACATAAAAATAGTAAGAAGAAGAATAAAGAGATGCACTAATCAATGTCACCAATTGTCTTCATTGTAAATTCAAGGCCATCTTTTCAACCATAAGAAAAGTGGGCCTAAACCCATGTTAGACACAACCAGAAGGTACTGACAGAAGGACACTGTTTAGCCACCTCACTGTAACTGTCTTTTCAATCAACTAAACTCTTAACCTGCAATCTATGTAACATATTGGCCACCATTCAACCTTACTTCCTCACCTCACAGCCACTAACAAAGTCCTGATACACAATTTAAATTGTTAAGGCACACTTTTCCTGTGATCTGAAAAGCTGCTGACCTCAATCCCTGTGATAATGATAATTTAAGACAAGTAATCAATAAGTCACTTATATTAAGATAGACCCTAGAGGCATCTAGAAAAATGCATTTTTAAAATGTACACCATGATCCACATAGCATGTTACAAACATATCTTAAGCGGCATCAAAGCAAATTAATACATTATCTCAGGTCATTTCAAAACTGTTGTTACAGATCTAATACTTTAGTCATAATGACCTGGTCCTGTGTAAGGCAAGGACTACATTTACACGCACTGCGATATCAGAATAAAAACCTCATGGGAAATTATTGTATACAGTAACACACCACAGCAACTTCATTTTCTTATTACTTATTCAAAACAAAAAGACCAAACTAAATTTAAAGCAAAAATCAGCACATGACAGTTGTGAACATCTTATGTTGAAAAAAAAACTCAGAGGCTGGATTATTAGTTTGTGAACACACTGCCTATATCTTTTGCTGAAAAATGGACACTATGCTCACATCTTTCTAATTAATTATTTAACAGCATGGAACACAAGCACATCAGGAGACAAATGTGTAATTATCCTCTTAATGTGTGCCTCTGTGTTTAAAATAGTGATTTATCAATGCAGTGTAGTACCTGACTATACCCAGGAAACCGCTTAACAAACAAAACTTGAGTATTCACACAATTTTGACCCAAAACAACATCAGCCAGACTTTGACAGATCAAGCATTCTCAGCTTGAAAAACTCTTAAAATAGTTATTTTTAAACATAATATTTAATTTTAAATGTTCAATTATTTTTGTGAAAAAAATAGTCAAGTTGAATAATTTGTGTTAAACGATATTATGCCTAACGACGTTAACGGTTTTTCAGTCTGAGTTCAACAGCAACACAAACTACAGACTCCAAAATGATCATTTAGCTGAATCAACACCAATTTAGGTAGCACTGTTTTGTTAATAAATCATTATTCAAACATACCCTGAGCTGGCAGTTTAAAAGGTACATCAAGCTAAAACTAATGCAGTCATCATGAAAGTGGTAATGTTCAGTTTCTGTTGAAACTGTTCAAGAGAGAAGTCCTTATTTAGCTTTCAACTGCAGAACCAATTTATCAAATTAAGAGAAGCTAAACCGACAGATTTCCGTCACTACCAAATGGTCATCACCTTGAATGTTATAGTTTGAAAATGTTCTTTGGTTATATATTTAAAATCACAAACACTTCGTCTTCAATCATTTACAATATGTAATTTGTTTTCATTTCACTGTTTTTATACCAAACCCTAAAATTTTAATGGTAAGCCCAAAAGTGGGACAGCATGGAGTCATTTTACCACTCTGACTTTTAAAGGTTATTTTCCATCAGCATCTGTGGATGATGATACAGTTAAGGAGTTCCTCTCCCTCGTCACTTCTCCTTCTCAAGCGCCTGATCAGGTCAGCTGACTGCATGATAAACAATGAGCAGTGGCAAACAGCCTGAAGTTAAAGCTCACTACACGTTCTCAAGTCCTTTAAAGGCAATCTGTGCCTGCTACTTTCAAAATGTGTTTCCTGCATTTAAAGATAAAAAAAAATAATCTCTGCAGTAATTAAATATACATGTGTTTTAAAGGACAGGTCAGCGTATCCATAGTGTTAAATTATGATAATACAATGTTTCACAGGTCCAATAAAGCTGGATCACAGAAAAAGCCACAACCAGCAATATCACTACACAACTACTTAATCCTAAAAGCTAAAATCCTCAGGCAATGAGTCTCTAATCCTATCCATGGTCACAGACATAAACAGCTGGCAAAGCCAGCCCAGGCATTGCAAATATGTTTTCCTAATCATAAAAGGATGTGTTTAATCTTACTTCTTTTATACACAACATGCTTAAAACAGGTGCCTGGATTTTCCACTACCAGCAAAATCCTAAGCCTGATACAGTCCCCCTCTTCCAGTGTGACCAGATACTGTACAATTAGTACCACTCCTGTTTTAATACACTAGGATTAAGTTGCATTTTAAAGAAACTATGTATAAAATTATTTACAAAAAATTAAACACAACTGGCATGCTTAATAGTAATGTAAACATAAACTAAGGTACTGCAGTACAAAGATAAGATATATAAGGTGTATATTTTATAAGGGATTTCTGAGAATGTATTTACCAAGCACTGTTTGTGGTGTACTGACAGATGACTTAGTCACTGTGTGCACTTCTGTGATTTGCCTTCTACAGTAGGCTAGTTTGCATTGTATTTGCGTGACTACCGGATAGCTGTTTCAATTTGTTTAGGTTGGGCTACAGAGGCTCTACATATTTTATTCCAATTCATTCCATAATGTTGTCGTTTAGTCAAGGTTAGACAATAAGAATATGACTAAATCTAGAACAATTTCTACATTTACTTTATGCTGCACAATGTAACGAAAATATGACTTGCACTGATGGAAATCTGGAAGATGCAGCTAAACGCCATCTTGCAGACTGCTGTCCGCTTGTTAGCTTGCTAGCAGGACTGTAGGCCTGCAGGCAGAGCACAACTAGTCGGCTATTCAAGGAAGCAATGTACTCAGTCACTTCGTTAGAGACTATTTAATTTGTGATTTAACAACGTCCGCTAAAAAAAGCAAACTCGATTTAACGCAAGACTAGTAGAATTTCATGACGGGTAAACCCCATAGCTGGCATATAGTGCAAAACAAGTAACCACAGCCACTTCGGGGCAGACTCTGCTACTCTTCCGCAATTGCACGGGGCGATCTATAGTTAGCCTATAAGCCAACAGTGGGCAAACCTAGCCTAGCAACTCGCTAGGTGCTTGGCCTCCAGAAATCCACTTAACTTACCTACACACCAACAATCTCGTTAAAACTGATAGCGCCCAGTTGATTGGATTACGTTGCGTCGGTATATTTACTTGGTTTCTTGATCCTTTAACGATAGTTTTCCAGTGTCAGTAACAACTGCAAGGTCGGGTGGCGATGGCCTGTTTGACTTTAGTAGGCAAGAAATGCAATAGCAGATGCGGGTGTGTTTTCGTAAAATAGATTACTATCCATCATCCTTCACTGGTGATAAGTAACTTGCTAACATGACTAAGCCAAGCTAACGGCGCTGCACCGGCGCGGCCGTGTCACTACAGAGAGGCAGCAACATGCTAACTTGTTAGTTCGGCTTGTTTAAAAAAAAAAAAAAAAAGTGTTAACGCAGATACAACAATTCGCGTTAACAGTGCCCGAATATTATATTGTGTGCTATTTAAATTAACAAGTGATGCTGGCGGTTCTGCTATCGCCAATAACCAATATTTGATGTTAATCTGTTTACGGGACGTTTATTGTTCCAGCCCAGCCCTGTGTATCATCCACTGAAAGCAACATCTTTAAATTTAAAATTTTGAGTACAATGCAGCTTAATACTAACCATAAAGCGTGAGGTACTAACATTGTCGTACCAAGTGTCTTTGGGCTGTCAACTACCTTATACTTTAAGTACAGTCTTTTAGGCCAAGAAGTACCTTCGCTGGGCCATCACTGACATCGAGCCTCACTCGCCAACATTAACGTTACTTCAACGCCAGTCAGGCGCTTTTGCTGGAATTCACAGCAACCTATATTAAGTGATTGGATGAATAAATCAGCTTTGTGGAGATAGGTTTTGTTGCAATTAGTGTATCCGACGTAAATACTGAGCGCCAGGAACCATCACTGCAGGCACTCTTG
The DNA here is from genome assembly GCF_001952655.1 of Monopterus albus. Lineage (NCBI taxonomy): Eukaryota > Metazoa > Chordata > Actinopteri > Synbranchiformes > Synbranchidae > Monopterus > Monopterus albus. The sequence goes on from NW_018127916.1 coordinate 1,263,478, forward strand.
TACCTCAGCCGCTTGTGTTTGCTTATGATAAAATCGCCAACTTAAGGTTAGCTATCTGAGTGGCTAGGGAGCTACTATCGCTACCCCACCCCCGGGCAGTACAATACCGCCACAATTTATCATCTAAAAAGGTATTAATAGATACTATGAAGGATATGGATGCAACATGATCACCGCTTTTTAAACCTTACCTGATTCAATCTGCGTTTGTTTTTGCGTTTTGGCATTGACTGGAAAACAAGACGGCGTATACCTCCGATCCACGCATCAACGAACACCACAGTGCTAGCTCACTAACTAGCTAGCCAGCTAGCGTTAGTTTTCCGAGTAGCAGCCCTTCCCGAACGCAGGCTACAGCTTGGGAGCCTGACAACCTCAGTCAACCAACCGGAGAGGGGAGGGGGAGGAAGAATCACACCCACTCGCCTTGTGCTGGAGACACTGCCCAGGCAGACAAAAAGGATAATCATTAAAATCAATGTACCTCATTCAATAAGACAGCCTATTAACGCTATCTCCCCTTTGCCAAGCTTAACATCTGCCCTGCTAGTAACTCTCCCCTCCGGCCATCGAACGACGAGATGGGCGCGGTAACCCTGCAGTCAGCGCCGGGAAACCCCACGTTGCAGCAGCGATAGAACAGAACCTTTGATTGGCGTTTTAGCTAGAGGAGATGCTGCCGTTATCAGTCGCATTGAGCAATGTGCAACGTTAGTGCTTTTTGTGTAGTGCCTATATTCCATTAGAGTGGACTGAAAAACCAGAGAACGCGATGTTCATTTGTTTCCCCCCGCAAACCAGTTAACTGAAAGGCTGAGTCAGTTGGTCTTCAAGTATGGAAGAGGAAGCAGTGATATTTGCAGGGTTCTCTATAGCTATCAAATAATGACAGTGTAAAAATATAATATGTCCATAGCTAATTAGGAAATAAAATTAAGTATGTTCTAACAGAAGTATGTGCACCTCTTTCACTTTAGGAGCTAGGCTACCTAACAAGGTTATTAATCCTTGTTCAAGGAAGATGTTACAGATAAACACAGGCCTACACATTTCCCCAAAATATTACAAAATGATCATAAATAATTTGTGCAACACAGTAACATAAAGGGAAATGACCTTTAACTACCATAGCTGTTAATTAAGCTTTATCTATTCAGATAGTCTCATAGAAATCAACATTAAAGTCCCTTTAGTTTGTGCCTTTTAGTTGCATTTCATGCCATTAATGTGCATAGGCTACTACCAGAACCCAGTACAAAAAGTGGTAGGCCTACAACATAATATACACTTGTATCTAAATACAGTTTGAGTGTTAGGAAATAATTGCTTTCAATCAAAGGACCTCACCATCATTTGGACTATATTTTTAAATTATCTTCTATAATCTAATACCATGTGCAAAATGAGGACATTTTATGATAGCCTGGTAGCAGACTTCTGAACCACCCAGCACATAAAGGCGAAACAAACTAACTCAGAATCATGCATTTTTAACTGACTGAAATTTGACCATGGCATGCAAATGAAATTGGTTGCAAAGATGCTGAACCAGGAAGAAAATGGTATTTGTTCTGTCTGGTCATAAAACATATTGCTTTGTACACAAGTTCTAATGCACCTGTATGCAAATCGCCCACAGATCTAGCACCAATGGCACGATAAAAACATAGCTCCCTGTCATTTTGAACCCTTTCATATATCAAGTAAACTATCATTTCCACTAAGGTGTGTATAGGCCAAAAGGAACCAAATTAATGTAATTTGGTGATTTAAGATAGTGAAAATCATTTGCCTTTTCTTTCGTGCACAAGTTTGATCCAAAATTCTCAGTTTGTTGTGGCTAGCTCTGACTTGATAAGGTTAACTTAATATTGTCATTCAGACCCTATGAATACTGAGGATCATTGGAGGCATATGGTATATGGGGATTTATTGCATTTCCACTTCACTAACTAATGTGAAATTCCTGATGTTCCCATTGCAATCTTGGCAATAACTTCTTGTAGTTAAGTGCCTCCTTATTTGGCTGCCTGCTTTCATGAGGGTCACTGGGGGCTGCACAAACACCTGCTAATGGCTCACAGCAAGCTAATTGCAGCTCCCATAAGTGGAACATGTGATGTTGAGGTCACAAAAAGGCTTCTGATTGTTTACATATTTTGTTATCTTGTCTTAAGCTCTTTCTGCCTTGGTTACATTGAGAATAACAATTCCAATATAGCTATGATGTTGACCATCCATTGGTTGACAAATACTCCTAATCCATGATTAGAAAGTCTATCCTCTAAGTGCCATAAAAGGTCTTGAAGTTCTTAAACTCTGGGGACAAGGCATTGGAGGTGGAGAAATGGTGATGCTAAAATATCCTCTCATTTTGCAGTAACTGTTGTCATAGTGCAAGTTCTCAGGCGTGTTTGTACTGCCAGAAACATGGTGAGCACCTTATAAACTAACTTCAGATACAAAATAGTTTATTCTAATATGTAAGTAACATTATTTATAGTGAAGTAATTCTAGAAGTTCTGAAGTGTTTTTGATAATTCTTGCTAACCTCAAATATGAAATATTGCAACTCCATATAATTGTCCTTACTTTGTTTCAGGCCAACAAGTTAACACAGGAGCAGATTGCAGAGTATAAAGGAGTTTTCGAGATGTTCGATGAAGACGGAAATGGAGATGTAAAGACACAGGAGCTGGAGAGACTGATGAGCTTAATGGGAATTAATCCTACAAAGAGAGAGTTCAGCCAGATGGCCAAAGACGTGGACAAAGATGGTGAATATAAGCTTGCAATGGCTGCAAACCCCGCACTACTATGAAAACAAATATAATTCTCCATAAATGTAACAATGGTTCTTCTTCAGCTGGCTTATTTGCCCCTTGTAGGCTCATGACTGAGTTTAAGATAATAGAGTTTAAGTAGTTAGGGTCTTAGACACACCCATGACAGTATTTGAATTTCAACATTATTGGGTATATGTGCAAAATAACATGTAAACCAGTACCACACCCCTACCATAAATCCTACCTTTTTGAAGCACTTTATGCTCATTTTTTGGTGGTGCTATAGTATATACAATTAGCAACTATGGGGAAGTAGTAGAAGCTTTTTATCTGTTTAAAGTTCAACACAAACTAAGTCAGGAATTAAACTGCTGAATCAGGTTTTGTAATGCCTGGTCATTCACATTATAAAATCAACGTTTGACACTTGATGTGATAAAGTTAAGCTAAATTCATCTCAAGACATATTTGGAATTATACATCATTCCAGCTGATTGGGTCTAGATATCAATTCAAATAAATCCAGTCAGAGTGGGATTCCAGACATATGTGTAACCTTTTAAGAGAACAACATCTTTCAAAATGCATTATGAAAAGGCATAATATTATCTAATGCCGCAGTATTCAGTTAACTGAAGGTGTGCACATTAATCACCAGGTGGCAGTATTTCACTATGTGATTTATATATCCATCCATCCATTATCTATACCACTTATTCCTGAATAGGGTCGCGGGGGGCTGGAGGCGAGGTATACCACGCTGGACAGGTCACCAGTCTATCACAGGGTTGACACTTAGAGACAGACAATCACACACACCCACATTCACTCCTACAGGCAATTTAAAGTCACCACTCAACCTAAGATGCATGTCTTTGGACTATGGGAGGAAGCTGGAATACCTAGATAGAACCCACGCTTGCACAGGCAGAACATGCAAACTCCATACAGAAAGGCCGTGGGTCGGCCGGGACCACAGCGCTAACCACTGTTTTATTCCACATTTTACAACATAACCCAACCTAATCCAAATAATTAGCTTCATATTAGTTATCAAAATCATTTTCATCTATTACTGTGACACAGAATAGTCACAAAAGAACAATATCTTGCGTCAAAATCTCCAGTCACAGCCATTGTTGAACAGCTATATTATGTGCAGCAGAGCACTGAAATACTGCACCGTGATTTTCTACATTCTGCTAATTTTAGTCGCCTTTAACAAACCTAGCTAATTTTCACCATATTTGTCATTTCATCTGTTATGCTGGAGGATATACTTTTTCATTCCCTTTACTGTTTTCTTAATCCTCTATTCTTCTTTATACCTCTTATCCCTCTGGATTGAAACAAGAAACAACAATAATGCAAGCAGAGTTTTATTGCAAATTTGAAATGTCTTTTTAAAATTGTTGATGCCGAACAAAGGCTCATCTGTATTATCCAAACTCAAGAATCTACAGATTCTGAAAAATGAAGCTGATCTTATGAATATAAAGTAAGTTGGAATATAGATATCATTAGATAATTACCATTTATCATTGGACAACCAACATTAAAACAGTTTGGTGAGGTGTTGTACTTGATAATCTTTCATTTAATTGCATATAAAATTAACATTCTCTCCGAGTATATGTATTCATGTATTTTTTTCTATGTCTGTCAAATTAAGAAATTGAAGTTTATTATTTTTGGGACATTTTTAGGTAAAGGGACATTTAACTGTGACAGCTTTCTGGGTCTGATGGCGCTATACCATGAAAGAACCAAGAATCAGGATGCTGAACTCAGAGCTGCTTTTAAAGTGTTTGATAAGGAGGCCAAGGGATATATTGACTGGAACACACTCAAGTAAGAATAACATTTGACAAAATAGATTTTCATCTTCAGTAAATGAGTAAATTATTTCTACGGTCTTCTGTTACCCACTAAATTCCACAGCACTGTTAAGTACCTGTCAAGTAATTACTTATTTTGTCCAAAATTTAGATAAAACACAACTACAAACACAATAAACACGCTCACAGGTTTGTGTTCATTACTGTATTGGCATATGTTAACAGTGTTTTTCATATTAATATTCATTTTCAGATATGTACTAATGAATGCAGGAGAACCACTAAATGAGATCGAGGCAGAGCAGATGATGAAGGAAGCAGATAAAGATGGAGATGGAACCATTGATTATGAAGGTACATCTTATGTAAATATAAAAATTCACTTTGGCTGAAAAATATATTTAATGTTGTTGATAGATAGTGTATACATTTTGACATTACTACTGTTAATCATTTTTATTAAAATTTGAAAATGGTTAATACCCATGTGTTGGAATCAGTCAGAAATGTTTATAACAGAAAGTCATTGGTCTTCATTAACAAAGATAAATATATTATGTTTCAACAAATTTGATTTAATCTGCAAATATGTTACCAAAGAATGAAACAGTGTTACAAACACTGCAGCACTCATTAATTGTGAATTTACTGCATATGCAAAAACACTTTGCACACATTTCACTGCACTTAGATAAAAACAGTGATGATGACGATTATCCTTATTATTTCACTCTTTCAGAATTTGTGTCAATGATGACTGGGGCATTGTTTAAAATGAGCTGAAGACTTAATGAAGAAAGGCATCTCACTTTGAACCTTGTGCAGCAGTTGTGAACATACTGTACTCGATGTGTTCCAGTGACATAGGATTATACAACAAGAAGGTTTTCTTTGCACTCAACATATTTCCATTATTTCTAGAAATGTGTGCAGTGACATATCTCAAGATTCATTATTTACAGAACTGTCTGATCCCATGGAGAGATTGCATTTGCTGTGTTTTGAATAATTGTACAAAATGTTCACATAAAAGTAAAAACAACTAGAAAGTGATTGTTCAGTGATTTTTTTGTGTGTTTATTTGTGTGTTTCTGTCTGGTCATTGAGGGTTAGAGAAGAGACACCATAGGGTTAATTTCCTCAGACCTGCTACCCGGATGCAGTCGTTCACATGGGTCTGACAGCATCTGCTGTGCAGAGCCATTAAGTCCCATTCTCATCCCTGCAAAGTCAACCAGACAGTTCGGGGAGCCAACCGCATCTGTCATCTTGAAGCCATTAGACCAATTGCAGGGTGAAGGGGGAGGGAGCTTGGCACACTGATCTCTGTGTGCAGCATCCCTAGAGCAGCCTCTGTTGTGTGAAATACAAGAAAGGGCAATGCGGAGGGAGTAGATCGTTGGGGGTTAAACTGAGAACAGGAAAGGAATCTCTCGGAAGCTGCTGGGATATGGGCCTTGGTGTATGGAGTCCATCTTCTGAGAAAATTGCTGTTTTGTCAATGTAAACAATCTGTGCAGTACCTGCATTGCTAAAGGGGGAAGCAGAAGAAGAGGAGCAGGAGGAGGAGGGGCAAACACCCTCTTCCAATGAAATTTTACCTTCTCCAGCTAGCCCCAGCCTGCCGCAGCTCACCTCTGAACTCTTGCATGTTATGTGTTAAGGTATGTATGCATCGCTAATCTGACTGGACACATGCAATAGGACATGGTCACGTTGGCAGGATTAGTAGCTCAGCTGTTTGTACAGGACAGCCATGATACGGTATAGTCCATCTTGAATAAAAAAAAAAAAAATTCATTCATAACTCCTACAAATAAAAAGCATACACTGATTTATACAAAAATGACCATATAAAGTGTTGCATGCTCTCTCCTGCAGTGCGTGGACTGTTGGACAACAGCAATGACTGAATCCAGTGTTTGATTTTCATTGGTTGTTTGACTCAGCTGCACATTTTTCATTAAGAACACAAGCAGACAGGATGCACTAAGTAGAGTGAAATGGATTGTATGTCTTTTTCCACTGTCTTAAAATAGAAAGCATATTCATGTTTTAAAATTCATTGTAGATGTAAATCTTCAGGATAAATTGCTTTTTTGTGCTCATGGGATGTGTGTGTGTCTGTGTGGGAGGTACATGTACAAGTCTTGGATGCAGTGGTTATTTATAGAACCTGTGTGTGCGCGTGTGTAAGCTTGACTTTAACGTTTGAACATCACTGCCAACACATTTCCTCGCGGTGCATGTTACAGTTTGAGTGGTTAGCATTCCTCTGTATTTTATCAAGTTTTTGATGCCACTTTCCTCCTGTGCCTTTGCTAACCACATCCTTGCCAAAACACCCTACCACAACCCAAGTGGCACAATCAGTCATGGTTTGAATGAAATCAAAAATTGAATGCGCCAAAACTGAAAGGTTTTACTTTATTTTTTTTAACAAGGATTTAAAATGATCAGTTGAAAGGTTTTATTTTATTTTTTAACAAGGATTTAAAATGATCAGCAGTGCACAGAAACAAATAAGAAATTACATTTTAGTATTTCTGCAGGAGTTGAAGTATCATCTCACCCAGCGGTTCTTTCAACGAATTCCTCCACATATATTACATAAGAAAAATCGCAAAAATAACACTGGATTAATCAGTTTTCCCCCTTTTTGTGCTAGTTTTAGGTCTTATTCTCCAGATCAAATGGCCGACGCATCATCAGTGCATCAACAAACCCCATATCGGAGGGAAAACACTTGTGTCAGTCATGACACACACTAGAGCCTGACTGACATAACTACATCAACAGAGAGGTTCGAAAAACATCCTTCAGTTTAAACAGTTACATCTGACCATGGCTGTGACTCCAGCTAAAACAACTACAAGTGTTCTCTCCACTACTGCCACAACCACACCAATCCTGTTCCCCTCAACGAGCGCCAGAGACAATATCACCTCCAGAACAACATTAATGACTGTTACTATAACAACAAATGAGAGCAGCTTCAACGCCACCTCATTTCCAGAAGTAGTGATCAAGGGCTCAGGAATGGGAATGGTGCTCGTACCCTTTGGCATTATCACTGTCATTGTCTTAGCAGTGGCACTGGTAAGCAGTTATTTAAATATTGTCTCTAAAATTGCCTTGTTTAGTAGAAACTGATTCCTCCCAGTATTGTTTAATTTTTTTCCCTCTATTTGTCTTGACACAGCTCAGACATAGTAATATACTTGCCCTCTATCATTTAATTTGACGTAGTTACTTCTAATGATAACATTACTTATTTGTGTTTCTCATATCTGTTTTTCTCCTTCCTAGATGTTGTATATTCGAAAACGGAAGCGGTAGGTTTATGAAACATTTATTTGCTGATCCAACATCCAGGCAAAGTTGAATTACCATAGTCAATACATTCTGATAGTTTGAATATTTGTTAATTTGATAGTACATTTGCACTAGTAAAATATAACTAAAGCATGTCCTTCATTATTAGGTACATTTGTGACTGTGTCTTCTTGAGGAATACTTTGTCAAAATGTAGTTTAAAAAGCTTTAATATTTTAAAATGTATTATGTCAACATACTGTATATTCCCAAGCAAGTACTGATAGCACTGGAGTTAATGGGAACTTGAATGCAACAGGGTACTTCACATTGCACAGGGGCAGAATAGGTGGCAGGTTAATAGGGACCCAAATTAAAATGTTTTAATTCAAATTGCAACCAACCATTTTTTTTTTTTATTTGACTGCTAATTGCCCTTCACCTTTAATGGCTTGTCATGCAGGTTGGAGAAACTGAGGCACCAGCTCATGCCCATGTACAACTTTGACCCGGCTGAAGAACAGGATGACCTGCTGGAACAGGAACTATTGGACCATGGCCGAGAAGGCAGCCTCACAGGTCCCAATGCCAAAGTAAGCCGGGAATTGTTTGGTAGAAAGTGAACGGACTGTTCATATTCATATTCTCTATCCTACATGAAACATTTATATGTTTGACAACTGTTTTATCAAGCCCTCAATCACAGCCATGATAAAAATATTTCATTTTCCTTCATATTCTTAAAGAGCCCATGGCATGCTTTTCCTTGTTTTCTGACTTATCTATAATGTTACAACAGTGAATTATCATCTTAGACGTGACCTAAAGCTTAAAAAATTTGGTGTATGGAGGTTCTAGTACCTCTATGCAGAAGCAACTCGGTTTCTCGCTTGTGAGACTTTTTTTTCTAACAAAATTAAGTATTAAGTTATAGTTTAAGTACCATATTTCCTTAAATGGTCATAATCTTCAGGCAGTTTTCATTGTGTGTATTGTGAAACCACCCCACCCCTTTTCTACAACCCTCACTCTTTCTCATATCATTATTTCAGTAGGCTTTCTCAAGCAAAATCCTAGTAGGCTAGACGTTTTTGATTCGACTGCACCCGATTCAAAGAAAATGCTAAGAGGATGCACACTAGCACACTGGAAGTCTTTATCTTTTAACCTACATCAGTTTTATCTTATTCTTTTCTTTGTGCTCTCTCAACTTAATACTCACACATCAAATATTAGTGGGAAAATGTATAAACACTAAAACTGTCTGTTATTTTTTAAAAAATGTAATCCAGTAGGATCCCACCTTGAAAACATACAGTGCCACAAGAGATAAAAAAAATATTAAAGTCCAGTTTTTTTAACATTGACATGACAACTACATCAAATCCAGTACAACTGGGCAAATGCAATTCCCTGATTAAAGCTGTGTAATGTGGTTAAAAGGTCCAGAAAAACCACAATTTAAAATAATTTTGTCAAACCAATCCTAAACCAGTTTTAGCTTCATGTCGGCATTTTTAATATTTTGTCATTTTTACAACATAAACTTGTAGCATACTGTTTATGCTGAATCGTTTCCATGTGTACGCTGTTTTATACATTTGGCCTCTGGTTTTAACATTTTCTATGGTTTCATTAGTCAATCGCATTCTAAATCCTGATATATTAAATTCATTGTCATAAAATTAACAAAACATGTTACACTGGCACAACAACCTGTTATTGTTTTTTTGCAATTCAAGGCTGAAGTCACCAAGTAATCTGAATGTCACTAACAGTTTTATCTCTTACCTGTTCTGCTGCCCATCTCGTTTGCAGACCCTCACAACCTCCCAGGGGACCACGCAGAGGCCCAGTCGTCTGGTCTTCACAGATGTAGCCAAAGCTCTCAAAGCTTAACAGCTCTTTTCCCAGTAGATGGTTTCAGTTTGCAGGGGCCACTGGCCTCATCAAGATACAGGCCATTGCTCAGGAAAGAAAACAATAGGGAAAACAGATTTGATGGAGCTTTGATGAACATTTTTATCACTATGACACAGTATGTGAAATGGTAGTGGTTTTCAAATCATGGGGAAAAAAACAGGGTGCATGTATATGAAAAGGGAGTATAGCAAAAAGCATCACGTAGGATCTGGCACTGTTATCATTTGGCATACAAATGCAGTGTGAATCACTTTTTTAAAAGTCATGTGTCACTGCTGTTCAGTAGCTTGTCAGTGAAGTTCTTCAGAGCTTTATACTGTATATATACATCCATGCTTCATAAGGGAAGAGTGAAAATTTGTGTTATACTGATTTTTGTGGTCTCTGACAAGCTTGAACACTGAATGTGTTACCATCCTTAAATGAACTGCCATTTTATTTCTTCTTTATTGAGCAAAGGTGGTTTGTTTCTCTGTGTATGCATTATAAAGGTTTAAATTCTCAAAATGTTTGGTTGTACAAATAAACAAAAAAAAAAAAGAGTTGGTAAGTGTGATATTTTATTGATAAGCAAAAGAAGCAGAATAACACAAATCACATGATAAAGAATCATAACAAAATATATATCACAGGTTTGTGAGTTCTATTAATGAAGTGGATGACACATCAATAACATAACTACAAAATGGTGTTAAAAGTAAGGCATAGTAGACGATTTCTCAAGTTACACTTCAACTTTTCAATAGTTGAAAATGGATCAAGTACTGTATGTAACTATATAGCTATCAGTAAGATGACAAACAACATTATCTCCATATAGAGTAAATATCCAGACACAGCTCGTGTAGAATAACAAACATTGACTCAGCTGTATTTAAAATGAAGAGGCACCCTTCAACCTGACTGCCATTCACTTAGGATGGTATGAATTTAGTGACATGAGATGAGTGGACTACAACAGTACTAGTTTGACAGTTATTTCAGGATTTAATGATCGCCTGCTAGGCTGATGGAAAAGGTCCGGTACAGCTAACCAAAGATTTCCTCACAGATGACCCAGGCTTGTTTGTTTTCTGAGGTAGTCCAGAGGGCAAAAAAAGTAAAGTCAATGCAGTTGAACAAGAAAACATTCATGTCTATAAGTGAACCGAGCCCTATGCTGGCAGCAATTTAGTAAACAATGCTGAAATACAGTACATCTAATTATTGGGATACAACACATCAGTGATAAAATAAGTACGATTTAGTGAAGAAACACTTGATATAGGATGCGTGATATTCAAGTCATGTAATAAACAAGTACATGATATGTAGTTCATGTTGGATAAATGTCTTCTACACACGACAACACGAGGACAGAATTTGCAGCAATATCTTGAAGCTGTCTATCAGTTCATGTGCTGAAATCCTGACTGACAAAGTGTTAAAAACATTTTTGTAAAAAGAGACTATAGACTAGAAACCTCAATTTGGTAATCTACAGTAAAATTAAAATCTCCACAAATACCAGAATTATTATATATGACTATCTGTTATGCTAAAACTTAACAGATCTGTTGAAATTTGGATAAACTGATCCTTTAAAGTAAGAATTTGCAATGTCTGAAAGTAGAACCACAAGTACAAAGGCGAACAGGCAATAAAACACACATTCATTACAGTACAGTTATGGGTTTCCTGCTACAGTTAGTTGTTACATAATAAACAGGCAGTTTGCTAAGTTCAAAGCACCTTTCAACATGTGCTACTGTTGCACTATATTTTAGCATTTACCCATTATGGTCGCACTGCGGTCACAGTTGTCACTGTTCACCAAAATCTATAGTCTTGCTTTTAATAGCCAAATAGGAACAAAGGAACAACTTGGGTCTTTTTTCCTCTCAAAAATTGGTCAGAGACAGGGTTACTGACACAGTGTGTAGAACTGACAACCCACTATTTATTTGGCAGTTTTCACAATGTTACTGTGGTGATGTTGTCTAGTTATTTTCCATAACTGTCATGTATTTCAGCACTGCATGGTTATTTGCTGCCCCTCCTCTCAAATCACACAAATTAAGAATGTCACACATACAATTTACAGTGTAAGAATCAGAAAATACATGATGTAGTAAAAATGAAAACTGTGACCCCCCACCCCACCCCCCAAAAAAAGTATTTCATAAGGAACTACACCCTAGAAAAAAAAAAAAGTATTCCGTCAAGTTATTGTAAACTATTGGCTGCATTTTATTTCCCAGGAGTAAAAACAAACAAGTCTCGCTTTCAGCTTTTAACATGAAATGATGATGTTTTATTTGTACGAAATCCTCTAGTAAAATCCTCTATTGGAGTGTAATGTCTGTGTTCGTGCCTTTGTTTGTGCGTAGGCCTGAAAACCTGCCGGTCTGTGTTGTGTATTTGGACAAGAACCTGCGTGCGTGTTTACAGAAAGTGTGTAATGTCACAGCCGAGGGAGTGGATTATTGCTTTGTTGGAGATCTTCTGTCTCTTGCGTCACTGAGGTAGAAGGAGAGTTTAAGAAATTGAGGGTAACTGAGGTTTTTTGAGGTCTTTGTGTCAAGGCATACTGGTAATGTCAAATACAGATTAGAAATGCACAACAAACAGCACAAAAATTATTGAGTAGATTGACAACATGTTCCTGAATACTGTATATTGTACCTGAGGTTTCAATATGGTGTAAAAGCATTGTAATAGTAAAATCCTGAGTGTGGTAAAATGACACGTCAACATTGTTGTTGACTACAGTAAGCATGAAGGGTTTCTTTCCAAAATGAGATATCCATTTTTAAACAGATTGGCTCTTTTATCCCCTTGAATGAGCCGCAAATCAGAAAAAAAAAAACTGATGATCTGAATTCTTTGTTTATATTGACATTTAAGTTAATGTAACCCAATGCATTTTATTCTAAGAAAAGAACAAGACATTTTTCTCTCTATCATTGGATACTGCATTTTGGAATAAAACCTTTCACATCTACTTTCACAATAATGACTTCAGCGCAACATGTTTATATTGTAACATTGCTAAAAATGTGACTGTCTTGCTCCCAGTTTGCGAGGATTCATGACAGCTGAGTTAAAAACGTTTCAATAAAATGGTTCAGTTTGGTTTCTTTTTTGTTTTTCTTAACCCCTCTCTCATTTTAGCTTGCAATCATCACACATACTCACTCACACTGATGAGTTCAGGAAAGCGAGTATCCTTAAAGGAACTGTCCAACATTTTTGAGAAATAGGCTTATGGGTTTTCTTCCTGAGAGTTAGATGAGGAAATTGATACTATAGCTTAGCATAAAGAATGAAGACAGAGTGGGGGAGTTAGCTAAAGTTAACAAAACAAATAACAAAGTCTGCTTGCCAGCACCTACTAAGGCACATGCAGAAAGAACAGAGATACAAGATGGTAATTAATGAGCTTTAGTGGTGCTACTAAGACGATTTTGGACATTTTCAGACTTTGTGCTAAGTTAAGCTAACCAGCTGATGGCAGTATGCTATCCAAACAAATCTGATAATGGTATTTAGTCCTTGGAGAGAAAGTGAATAAGCATATTTCCCAAAATGGAAAACTACTGCCTTAAAAAGCCCCATTCAAAGATCAATTTCTTCCACATTAAAACCAAACTCTTGGAGTAAACCAACAATTCCAGGATACAGTATCAGACCGGGAGAACTATCCCACTGGAAAAAAAAAACAATTGTCTGCAGGGATTTTTAAAATGAGTGTGTTTCTGAATCCCCATCACAGATAGGAGTCAGACTGTACCCCTGTTTGAGGCCAAACCTTGAGGTAGGTGTCCTATCTACTCCCCTTTCTCCTGTGTTGGAACCTGAGATGACGAGGGCACAAGGTGTGAGGGACCCTCTTCAGCCTCTTCTGAAGGGCCCTGGAACAGCAGGGGGCCAAAATTAGTTTGTCTGTTATTGTCTCATCTTTTTCAGTCTAGTGACTCATTCGGTACGAGGTAATGAATCAATACTAGAAAGAGCACGAGAAAGAATGAGTGTTAAAAATTTCATTGAGTGATTGCGTGCAGGGAAGCAGGTCCAGCTGTCAGACCTAGAAATGTGAGGAAGACAACGGTTATGTCAGGAAACCAAGAAGACAGAGGAAGAGAACAGTTAGATCAGGTTTCCCCTCTCTACATTGACTCATTCTTCCCCTCCATGTGCATGCGTCTGAGAAAGGGAGTCTGTCTCAACGGTTTCAGTTCTTGAAGCATCTTAACCTCTTTGACTAACTGTTCAGTGGAGGGGATGTGATAAGGTAAGATGAAGGGCATCAAGAGAGCTGGCGCGCTTTGGTGACAACTGTTGTGCAATGTTTTCATGTGAAAAATGAACAAGATGGCTAAAAGAGACAAACGTTCTGAGAAACACTTGCTGTATATATTCACCAAAACTGGATCTTACAAAAGGATGTTTGGAGGTGTATCTGGGGAATTCAGCACCATGTTTCCAAGAAGTCGTCATATCCGCATGTCAACAGTTTATGTAAAGCACAAGGAAGGAACACGCCATTTACACAGAATGTGCCACTGCAACAACACAAGTATGTATGCGCAGTAAAATAATGTGGCATACTATAAGGTTGTGCTAAAAGGCTATTGTGGAAAAATAAAGATTAGATCTAATTTGGTATAAAAAAGCAAAGTAAAAATATAAATATATGCAAAAGAACATAAAGATCACAAGTGCAAAGCTGCTGGGGAACAATGTGTTAGACAGGACTGGGGACATACTGAGGTTGAGCCTGGGGTGTTTTACAGTAGAGTGCGGAAATTGGGATATTTAGACGAGTATGGATTTGCATTAAATTGCACTAGATTATATGACAAACATATCTAAACCTGGTGAAGAATTACTGAGTAGGTAGAGGGACATCCTACCTACTGCCCCTACAATGTGGGAAACATGCTTATGTGTGAACTGTAATATACTGCTCAAAAAAATAAAGGGAACACAACATAAGACATCCTAGATCTGATGTGTTCCCTTTATTTTTTTTGAGCAGTGTATATAAACTTTTTAATATTATATAGTATATTTGTATTTGTAATAATGATAATATACTGTGTAGCCTATCTGTAAATTGCAGACATGACAGGTAGCTGAGATGAGGACTGTTATACGTCATCACCCTCTCTCTTGTGTTTCTTGTCTGTCTCTCTACTCTTTATTCATAAAAAAACTATCATAAAAAATGGTAGCTCTAAAATAAATCCCACCTTTATGACAGATATAATGTTCAATTTCTGTTGAAACCGTTTAAGAGAGAAGTAGATTCAACTTGGAGGCTGCAGTTAGTTTGTTGTGCTTCTGGATTGTATTGTATTATACTGAGAGGTGTTTCTAATATTTTGGCCACCATGAAAATGAGGGCAGACTAAATATTACAAACACATCTCCATATAATGCAGTGCATCAGTTGTAGCTAGGCGTACCTAATAGACTAGTAACTGAGTTGAATAGTACACAGCAGTCCAGCTGGAAACATGTAGGGCACAGGTTGTTGGCTGCAGCCCCACTGTAATGTGCACAGAGGGCTTTTAAATGTAGTTTAGGTTTGATGCTGAACATAAGCTCCATGATTAACACAAGCTTATGATACTCAAGCAGTTAAATGAGATCAACTGTGCAAATCAGCACTGTACTTACAAACCGTACAACACAAATGTGACTGATATTAGTCAAAATGGAAATGTGTGACACAAAATGAGACTGTTCTGAATCAGAGTACATTCCTCTGCAGTCACAAACTCTAAAATGACTTCAGCTTCAGTTGATGTAATACTTACTAATTCAAAGAATAAAAGAAAAAATTAAAAGGTGAGAATAACTTTGTACATATGCAGTGTGAGAACATTACATTTAAAAGAGCATACATATATGGAAGCATGATTTCATGCTTTGAGAATCAACAAACCCACTGCTCAGTTTGTCCGATTATGAGCCATTAAGTATACATTTTATTGAATATGGAACATAACTCTGAAAGTCAAGTTATTTTTGCTTTATTTAATTTATTTACTTTAACTCGGTCATTTTAAATCCCCAATTAAATCAAACCACAGTCATGTTTCAGTTGTGGAAACCTGTGGCTTAAAGTGCTACAGCAAAACAAAACTAGACCACCCTTCTGATTTCGTTTTCCTTACCTGCTGCTCTTTAGTTACTTCTTGAACTACTTTCTGGGGCTGTGAAAAAAGAAGAAACAATATTAATTAAACATGAAGGCACAGTTGCCCTTAAAGACTGTACAACTCCAGCATGCACAGACACCTTGCAGCCTATGGACATACATTCATAGGTAGCTATCATGTTTTTAAGTGTTACAAGTGATTGCTTCATACCCATTTCCTTGGTCGCCCGCGTGGTCGTCTCTCCCCAACGGGCTCTACTTTCTGAGAAAGAACAGATAAATCTTCTAAAGAGAGGTTCATATTTCAACAATCATGCCAGACTAATCTGCACAGTTTTCAGTGAACTGTGGTTTTTGAGACTTCAGCAGCAGACTTCTTTTTTTATTACTAAATCCATGTTACGTTTCTCTCAGGAGTTAAAGTACTGTACAGACGTTTTGTCCTATAAAATGTAGTAATATAACTAAAAAGGTTATTCAGGGATACCTCTACAAGCACAAGCTGAATGGCTAGAACGTTAAACACTGTCAACACATCACTAAAGGCATATTTTGCTTTTTTTATTTATCTTCTCTAAATCTGCTAAATTTCCCAAAATTTGTGTGACTTACATGTCTAATTGCAGAGTCATACATGAAATTCTTAGGTCTGCCATTACAAATTTAGTAAGTTCAGTTATTTGTTGATAATATTTGTAGTTTTGGGGGCGAGGGCTAAATTTCTTTTGTGAGTCATGTCTATATCTCTGCCAACAAAATAAGATGACTATTTTTCTACATGTTACACATGTTTGTAAAAAGACCAGTAGATTCATATATCTACAACATATTATAAATGCAGTAGCAGTTCCTCTATACATACAACAGCATTGTTGCTAATAATGATGCATCTGAGTGTATGTTTGTACAAGTGTGCAGTTAATGTACTTTGAATAATTGTCATACAAAACAATGGTACACAAAATGCTAGTTAATACTTAATAAATCACAACCAACGAATGATTTTTTAATGAAAGTTCATCCCTCACTGTCATTTCTAACAGGTTTAAAAAGAAGTAAAAGAACTAAACCGTGTCTGGTTGTGTGACGTGATTATGTTTAGAATGAACATGCATTGAGTAAACTGTATTTATTTAAAGATGTGAGCTCATGAAATGCTTTTCTCTGTTTTCTGACTTATCTACAATGTTGAATTATCATCTTAAACATGATTGAAAGCTCAAAAAACAAGGTGTACCTCTGTTGTTGTACTTCTATGCAGAAGGAACTCGGTTTATACAAGTCCCACAAACTCTTGCTGGTGAAACTTTTTCCCCCCAACTGTGTAAAGTCTTACACAGTATTTTACAGATTTCCTTGAATGGTCATAATCTCCAGGCAGTTGCACTTTCATGTGAGCTTGTCTGACATCCACCAGTGCCATTGTAAAAGTGGATTTTTTCAACTGCACCCTCATTGTGTGGATATATTTTACCTCCTGCTGCTGCACTATGACCAGAAGATAAGAATACAGGGCCTAAGGTTACTGCATGTCCAGGAACGTTCCTGTACAGGGACTCACTGTTTTACCTGACCGGATCTGATGTGGTGTAAATGGAGCGGATGAAAACCTACAGGCAGCTGGTCAGCGAAGCACCCAGGGGCGGTGAATGATCAAATCATCGACACTGGATTCCCCTGGAGCACAGTACTCGTTTATTTTGACTGCTTGAGGCCAGTGTGTCTGACGCATGTGATGTGTTGCGAATTGGCGAAAGGATTCTAACGATCCGTGGTGTTATTGTTGGTGCAAGGCTACCTGTTAGAATTATTTTGCTACACTGGGACTATATGTGGTCGTCTATAACGCAAGGGATCTGTGGAGGAAGAGGCAGTGATCATCGGTTGGATTTATCGACCTTGCAGCTACTTGAAAGGGAGGGATGTTTCCCACTACTCGGTGGGATGTAATGTTAAGTTAAAAAATGTTTACGTTGCATGTCTGTTGATGTGTTGTTTCTCTAACATTAGAGAGAATTGTTGTAAGGCTGGAGAAGTTGCTATGTCTGCATTATGCTAGTTAAAATGTGGGGTTTCTCGATTACCTTTGTTTAGAGTGTTACACATCTCTTTATCAGTACATATACCATTGTTTACCTATATATGGAGGAGAAATTCAAATTAATTAATGCTGTTGCTGTTTGTTGTGCTGTCTACTTTCATATTCTGACTTGAACATGTCAGGTAGGATTTGAGGTATTGTCAGTGTCAAAAAACGTAGCTTATTTGTCAAAGTTTTGTTTACTGTAGCCTCCTGACTGGCAGCAGGAGTTGTGTGCATTCATGAACTATCCTCTTGTTTTCAGGAGGAGGCTCTCCTTGTGATATCAGGTTTTATTGTTCTAAAATAAGTAGACTGCTTGGTGCAAAGCTAATCTAGAGGTACCCAAGATTAAACATTAAATGGCTGGAAATGAGCATGCCATGTATCTCTATATAGTCAAATTCAGGCAAGCTGTTACAACTCTGTTTATTTTCCTTTTATATTTCTTAGTTTGAAGAACTGAGTTTGAAGAGTCACTTCTTCATTTGACATGAAGAACTTAGCTGCAGCTGTTGGAGTCAGCACAAAGCCAGTATGCGAGGCAGCTCCCAGTGGCTTTGTGTACAAGGTTAACCTAATTCAAGTCTAACCTTTATCATGGTTTGGATTGTCTTTATAATTATGAAAAGAACCAACCAAACCTCAATTTCATATAAATTACCGATACAGAGAAGGTTTCCACAATGAATGGGCTCTTCCAAATGCTAAAAAAGTAGAGTTTCTGGAGAGTGTTAACTCTCAAGCAACGCATACATTAATCAAACTCAAATACCTTGAGCTGTCAGCTTTTTTGACTGCAATTACAAGTAACTTTCTAAAATGAGTGTTAATAACAGGTTGGAAAAAAAAAACAAAGTTAGGTCCACTAATGATTTTATTAAACCCAATGTTAACATTTACGGTGCTCCAGTACAGTCCTGAGACTTACTGAATCAATGCCAAGGTGCACTGAAGCTGTTCTGGGGGCATGTGGCGGCCCGACACCTTAATAAAGCCCCTTTCAGACATGCACTGAAATCCTGAAATTATATAGACATTACCCGGACGAGCTGTATGTGAGATCGCAAATGTCCAAATCAGTTGACCTGGACATTTAGCACACTTTACCCTGCCCGTTCCCTAGTACAAAGTCCACATAATGTCCAAGTGAGCCGCAGTGAGCCCATGTGAGAATACAGCAGCGTAGTATTCACAATGAGCTAGTGGGAGTGTTGATGATGTTCTATTATGTGACCAGCATGAAACGAGAAGAACACAAACATCTGATGGTGAAGACAAATTATTTACAATGAAGACACAAACTGAAGTACCTAACTAGAGACACGACAGGATTCGGGAACAAAGTCTGGACCTGATTCTTCAGACACTGTCTGGAAAATAGCATAAGACGTTTTATGTTGGTTCCTTTAATTTGTCAACCTGAGGTTGTCTTTGTGCACAAGGTGTTAAACTACAATTTAACCAATACCTATGTCTGTTAAATAATGTAGTGGAGTAGAAAGTTCAAAATTGCGCAATTAAAGTAGAACGTATACAATGGAAATACTTGAATAACATTCAAGAACCTCAAAGCTTTACTTAAATTCAACATTTGAATGACTGTAACAAGTTCTATCTGCCACTATGCACTAGGCATTAGCTTCAGTACTCATTTGGTTTCTGTGTGTGAATCCTAACAGCCATCTCTGCACTGACCAGTCCATATCTCAGCATTGATCCACAGGCTGCAGCATAAATACAGCTCTGACTTAATCATTCTGATTTCTCTCTGTTTTCAGCTGACATCTGCCCTCATGATGACTGCTTATTGTCTTATAGCGTCTCACAAAAAAACAAAGATCTTTGCATTTCACAGCATACCACTTGGATGTTACTTTAATAGCTTTCTTTTGATTTAACAAAAATATATATCCTAAATGTAGGGCATCCAAAAACCTTCTACCTGGCAAACTAGACTGTAGGATTAGTGCAGGACCAAGCTACTGTTACAATTCTAAAATTAAAAATTAAAGCTCAGATAAATATTTAATATCTTAGTCTGATCAGTTTCAACCTTCAGTGCAGTTCTAGGGCCCTTGTTCTTGCTGCCTTTTGGTCGTCCTCTTGGTCGCTTTGGAGTCGGTGGTCCAACAGGCTCCTGTAGAGAGAGGTTGGATGTGGAACCATAACTAAACAATGAATGATCATGAGCTGTTTTCAATGCCCACGAGACATAAACACCTCATCAACTAGCTTTGTTTTTCAGCATTAGTCTCTAAAGTTTCAGTATACGTAATGATTTAAAGTCAGGAACTGACTGAAGTCCTACCTGCTGCTGTTTTCGTGGCCGACCCCTGCCCCTGCGCTGAGGCTCAGGGGGTGACTGGGCAGTGCTCGGCTGGGGAGACGGCTCTTTGGTGCCACTGTTACTCATGCCTGCGTCTGTCCACCTGCTTCAAAAAGTGTGGGCATCAAAGCTTGGAGGAGCGGCCTCAAGGGCTTAAAGAGGAAAAGACCTGAGTATCAGGAGCTGGAGATGTGAGCAAAGAAAAGTGAAAAAAATTACAACTTTTTGAACACACTTCTGAAAGAATTTTAGGATAATCAGCTGTATTGGAATACTTCAAAAAAATTCCTTCTGCACCCTGACTTTCAATCAGTGCCTAATAAATCACGAATAAATAATTGAGAACCACACAGGACCCTTTTCCAAGAGCAAGCGTGGGAACTGCTTATACATAAGCCTTGGCACCAGGGTCAACGGAACACAGACAGGGGTCTGGCAAATGCAGGGAAACATGAGAGTGCTGTGCAGCACCTAAAAGTAGCACAGATATTCACAAGTCAACCTACCATCCAAAATCTGCATCTACTGTACTATACACTGTCTGTTCATCGGTCTTCTCCGAGGTATTTCTCACTGGGTTCGTGCATGTAAAACATGCCAAGAGAAAACTTCAGAGCCGCAACAATTAGCCAACAGAAAATTAATCTGCTGCTTTTTTTGATAACCACTTATCAATATAAATAATAAAACTGCAAAAGTGCTAAACATTCTCTGGTACCAGCTTCACAGTTTTGTAGATTTGCTGCTTTTATTTGTCTCATGGTAGTAAACTGAATTATCTCTGGGTCACAAAAAACAAGACAAGACATCATCTTGGACTGGGATAAACAGTTTTCAGCATTTTCCAAAGTTTTTATAGCCAAAATGAATAACTGATTTATTAAGAAAATGTCTTAATAGCCTATATCAGTGGATTTGTTTTTAACTGATCAATCTTCTAGTTGAAAAAATGTCATAAAAGTGAAAAATAGCCCATGCAAGTTTCCAGAAGCCAAGTAACATATGAAATGGATTCATTAAGAAAACATCTAAACATTCTTAAATGACTAATCTTATAGGTAATATAAAAAAAAAGTCAGGAAACTGAAAATACCCAACACAAGTTCCCACAGCCCAATGTCACGCCTTCAAATTGATTGTTTTGTCACAGCAACTGTCCAAAACAAGAGGGAAAAAAATCAGTTTACTATCACATGGCCAACAAAAAAGGCACCAAATGACTTAATTGCTTTACTTTTTATTAAGAAAGCAGGCAACAGACGTGCAGTTTCAAATGGTAGTTGGTGATATCCCAAGGTGGTCGTAAGCTCTGTTAGGAATGTGCCAAACACTAATTGCCAACACAGCCTATCAAAACGGCCGCACCGAAGCAGGAAGTCGGAGTAATTTGGGAAATCTACGTCCTCTTTGAAACGACTTAAAGCCAAACGGGACGCACGGCGTCGTTTTGCCGCTTATAAGTTGATTTGGGAGCTCGTCGACCAGCGTCCTGCACTTCTTCTGCAGCAACAGACCGTCAGCTCAACTAGTCTCTGGCAGTCAAGTACGGGACTGAATGTACTTTCTGCATATGGGCGTCAATTGCAGCCGTAAAAACACATTCTTTTCCAACCTTTAAAAAGGGTATGTAAAGTACTCCTGCAGCAAGCCTGTGGATTCAAAACCTCCCGAGTTTAGCTGAAGTAACTGGCGCATGTTAAACTACAAAACAACAGTCGAGGCTATCAGTGTTTTAAAGTGTAAAGTCGGCGCTCACTACACAACATCCCCCTGCTTCCATCACTTGCGCAATCGGTCTTAAATGTGCTGGATTTTGGAGTGATAACAGGTCCACCGTAATGGGTGAACCGATTGGCAGCAAGAGCTGCAAAAACTTTACCAAAAAAAAAGACAAAGGCAAACAACACAGGTGCAAAAGCTCTCCTTTCAAACCAGCCATACCACACACACACTCACACTCACATACACACTCATAGGCTACATACATTCAGGCTATTGGCTCCATGTTCAGGCTGTGTAATCCTGCTCATGCAGGCAGCGCCAAATGCAACACAATGCGAGCAGAGGCTGTTGAACTTACCTAGAGTCGGTTTGCAGTTTCACCTGGAAGTTCACACAGTCCGCTCACTTTGTGCTCCTGCACAACTATGAAAATCTTAGTGTATCGACCGTCTCATTGGCTGAGTTGAAAGGGTAATCTCTCTCTCTCTCTCTCTCTCTCTCTCCCTCTTTCTCTGCCTCCCTCCCTCTCTCTCCCTCCTCCTCTAATCGGAAATGTGTGTGATCCCCCCAGACGTCCAGTCACGAATACCCCAGTTGCAGTATAATGGGGGGTTGCAGCAGAGCAGTATGCATTGCATACTTTCTCTATTAAAGCATGTTTCAAGAAAGAACGACTGGGGTAGGAGGGTTTAAACACAGGAGCCCGCCCAGAAAGGCTCACCGTACCACCCACTTGACACAGGAAAAGAGAGGGAGTCGGGCATCAGCAGACTGGAAGGCAGAGTCTGGTTCCGGGGTTCCCAACGTGGGGTCCGGGGGCTGGGAAGTTCCCCGCGGAAGGCAGGAAAAGGTTCCGTTTGCTTCAGTAGAGTTGATGGTGAGATCACACTGTTTTCGAGCAGAGGTTTCACTCTCTCGCCCTGCTGTTATCTCCCCACCCACAGTGCTGAGACACACGTCTGTAAGTGACAGCAATG
Organism: Monopterus albus; assembly: GCF_001952655.1. NCBI lineage: Eukaryota > Metazoa > Chordata > Actinopteri > Synbranchiformes > Synbranchidae > Monopterus > Monopterus albus. Next base: position 1,286,596 of record NW_018127916.1, read on the forward strand.
GACAGAATTATCCAATAGAGTCTCCGAGAACCAAGTCTGAACGACAGTAGTCCGGTGTTTGTTTGAGGAAAAACGGACCCTGATTTGGGTCATTTAACCGAGTACAACAAGCACATTAGAAGTGAACAGCAATGACAGGACAAACGTGGCCGCTGCTTTAGCAAAATAACATTTTTATTTAAATGTTCTTATGGAGAACAACATCTTTTCTGGTTTATTCTTGAGAATGTATTTATAGTTTTTATTTTCCACTATTAGCTTAATTAAATAAAAAATAATATCCTCCTAGAGTGGATGTGTAGTTTCAAAACGAAATCTGTCATGGTCCTTGCTTGCTTTGTTGTGGTTTTTTTTGTTCCTTTATATTTATGTTTAAGTTTTACATGCTGACCACATCTGGCTGAAACTATACCTAAAATAGTTTTTTGGTCTTAATGATTTTCCAGCAGTAGCCTTGTAAGTTTGTGCAAACTGATAAACAGAGATGGAAATATTTGAACCATAGTAAATAGACATTCCAGGGATGGCTAATGCCAGACGTCTCAAGGAGTCATGTCAGGTTAAAGTTTTAAGTTACAAAGAGCTTCAACAATTTAGTGTCAGTAATTCAGATATTCACAGACTGAATATTCTGCGAAACCAGATAAACATTTAGAGAAAAATCAATCATAACCAAAATTATACATTTGAATAGACAAAATATTTATCTCATTCAACCCACACACCATTCCTTAGGTTATTACAATAAATTGCATAAAGCAGAATAACAAAGAACCAATTAGCATATTTTTTTTGTGGCAGCATTTATCAAAAATTTCCCAGAAGCTCTTGGTAGCAGTTACTGAGAACTGGTAGTCATATATGAATTTGATTAGTCATCACTATAAATATTACTAAATGAAAGTGAACAGAATGACGCCAAAATCATAACTGTCAGTTTTCCATTTCCAATCGCTGAATACAGCAGGAGGATAATTGGCCATCATCAGCTAGAGGTGAAAATGGTCTATGCCTCAGTCCTATTAGTTCCTATTTCTGCAAAAAAAAAAAGAAAAAAAATTGTGTTCTAGACAAAATAGAACATAATGAAAATTACCAAGAAAATGAAACATCAAGCTAGAATTGGGAATGAGAGAGAAGTGAAGAGTTGAGGGTTGGGGGGCATGAGAGAAATTGTGTGTGTGTGTTAGAGAGAGTTCACTGCTTGTCCACAGGCTGGTGTGTCAGAGATTCAGCTGGACTCTGATCTTGAGGTTTATTTAAGCTGAATTCTGTGGGCTCATCAGGACCGCGTTATAAAAATCCTCCTATAGAACTAGAAAGAATGTGCAGCGCATACAGTTCTGCATAAGGCACAAAGGCACGTCTTTGGAGGTGGGGCAGGCATCAAAAGACAGACATTGGAGGGATTTCTTTAGAGGCTGAGGGCAAAGAAGGTATTTTGGAGCTCCATTCAATGCTAGAGAGTAGAGGGGAGGCATACCGTTTTGTGATAGAAGGTGCATTTCCAGGAGATGTTAGAAACTTAAAAGCTGTGCTGCAAACCCCCCACACCTCCTGTTACCGGAGGCTAATTAACCCAAGTTATTTTTCTGTGAACCTGTGAGACTACAACTAGTTTTGATCTCTTATTAGTTTTTGACGAATAAATAACAGAACTCATATTTAGCACATGTTGGCATTTAAAACATTGTTTACTACAAGCTATAATTTATTTATGAAATATAAGAACTGTTTATTGCATTTGCAAACATTTGTATTTGGCAACATTATGTGGAGACTGAGGTATAAACAGATAATGAATGATAATATAGTTTAACACAATTTTAAAAAATAGAAAAAATGACTTCATAGGCAAAGCGATCGTTTCTGACAAACACTAATACTTAAATGTGTCATTCAAGCTGCTTGTAACTACATTATAGTGTGTTAAAAATGATTTATTAAATATATACTGCTTATACATGCTACACAGGGGGTCATCAAGTATAGTAAACCTGAAGTTAATTTTCCAGAATCATCTCTGACTTTTGTTTTGCACCTCTCTATGTCATTATGTTTTAGGAATGTAAATGTTTTCTGTTTCTTCTGTCTGATGGATTTTGGCTGCTTGCAACAGGCAGTTCATGAATTTAAATTACCACTACTGATGGACCTTAATGTTGTTTTTTTTAGGAAACAATAATGTTAAAACTACAATCGCATACAAAAATACATTCTGATTATATTTTGCGATATATTATTTGATTTTTTTATTGTAAAAGAAATATGGGAGAAAAAAAATGTAAATGGTCAACTGAGGAACCGCTCAAAAGGGGCTTAAAAGCAGGTTTGAGCAACCCCTTCATGAATGTCTCTAAGCCATCTCCATGACTTTCTTTATCCAGTCTACGTAGACAGAGACACGGATGAAGATATTGGGCTGTCCAGGGTGTCCGCAGCGCCTCATGGGGATGATCACACCCTCGAGTACCCAGCAATCCCTGTTCTGACACGCCAAAGGGCCGCCGTAGTCTCTCTGCAGACACACAGGAACAGCACTCTGGAGTCATTATTTGTCTCTGTTATGACTGACTGTCACTACTGAGGTTGGAAACAGCTTGCAGTCACATCTTGTTCAGTCCATCTCCATTATCCAAATGGTGAAAGTGTTTGAGTTATAGGAGCATAAAAATAGTTGCACAGTCTAAAGTGATCTTCGTCATCAAAAGGTTTTCACCATCGGTATTTGAAGCATTAATTCTCAGAACCTTCTAACATTATTTCTACAAACTTTACAACATTGTTCTTGGTCATTAAAAATTGTTTTAAGGAATACACTTAATTGCTTTCTTGCCAAGACTTATATCATAAGATCAATAACACTTTTGTGTTTGTATGGTAAATATGATGCTACACCAAACAGTTGGTTAACTTAGCTTAACATAAAGACTGGAAACAGAGGAAATGGCTAGTAACGGTACCCATCTAACAGCATGTCCAAAACTCACAGGCACATAACGCCCCTTTAGATCATAAAATGTCTGCTTCTTACTTCTGGTTTTGTATGGATTTAATGTAAATATGAAACTGGTAAATAAAAGTGACCACAATGCCAAACTTCTGGCATTGCAACACTGCAGTAAATGTAAAAGAAAATGGTCAGTGTTGGTTCAGCCTGGCAGCCTAGTTGTCAACAATGGGCCACATTCACCAACGTGTTTTCTTAAATTTCTTAGCAATGTTCTTAGGAAGAATCTGCGAAGAAAAGTCTACATCTGATTCATCAACATATTCTTAAACCACAGAATTGTTTGCACCTGTGTTGTTATATTGATGAATCCCATGTGTTCATAAGTTGAAAGCATGTCCCAGCCATTCCTAATTAGCACAGGTTAACACCCTACCAATGCCCATAAAGGGCATGAGACTGCAAAGCCGTGTGCACACAGGAAACTCACGCAGGAACGGAAAACAGAAGTTGAGAAATCCAGGAACGCTACAACAAAAATGTAAACACAGTGGAGCAATGAACTCCAAACTAAAGAAAATCTTGAGTAGTTATGAAGTGAAGAACAACGAATGAGCTGTCATATTTAGTAGTGTCAGTAGTGGATATAAAATAAAACAAAAAAACACGCATGGGATGCTCTTACTTGTTCAGTGGAGAAGGACAACTGATGAATTAAAAAGATGGTTTGAGCTCTGATCCGAGGCAACAAAACAAACACAGAAGAGAGACGCTGACCAGTGGAGGAGGACAGGCTGGCCCTGAGTTATCTGAGCTGGACCAATGCATCGGGGCCATACACGGCTCTCTTGGGTGTGCCATCAGCTGAGTGTACTCCCCTGCGTGCACTCAGGTCCCTTCAACTGCACTGAGTCTGATCTCAGATGTGGTGCTGGACAACCAAATACTTACACGAACAGCCTCAACCCTGGCCAAAATATCCAAGAGACACTTAAGGAAATGAACATACAGTGGGTACGGAAAGTATTCAGACCCCCTTAAATTTTTCACCCTTTGTTATATTGCAGCCATATGCTAAAATCATTTAAGCTCATTTTTTTTCCTCATTAATGTACACACAGCACCCCATATAGACAGAACAACACAGAATTTTTGACATTTTTGCAGATTTATTAAAAAAAGAAAAACTGAAATATCACATGGTCATAAGTATTCAGACCCTTTGCTCAGTATTTAGTAGAAGCACCCTTTTGAGCTAATACAGCCATGAGTCTTTTTGGGAATGATGCAACAAGTTTTTCACACCTGCATTTGGGGATCCTCTGCCATTCCTCCTTGCAGATCCCCTCCAGTTCTGTCAGGTTGGATGGTAAACGTTGGTGGACAGCCATTTTCAGGTCTCTCCAGAGATGCTCAATTGGGTTTAAGTCAGGGCTCTGGCTGGGCCATTCAAGAACAGTCACAGAGTTGTTGTAAAGCCACTCCTTC
>NW_018127916.1:1291434-1315480 GCF_001952655.1 Monopterus albus
CCCCGATAGCTCAGTTTGGCCGGATGGCCAGCTCTAGGAAGGGTTCTGGTCGTCCCAAACGTCTTCCATTTAAGGATTATGGAGGCCACTGTGCTCTTAGGAACCTTAAGTGCAGCAGAAATTTTTTTTGTAACCTTGGCCAGATCTGTGCTTTGCCACAATTCTGTCTCTGAGCTCTTCAGGCAGTTCCTTTGACTTCATGATTCTCATTTGCTCTGACATGCACTGTGAGCTGTAGGGTCTTATATAGACAGGTGTGTGGCTTTTCCTAATCACGTCCAATCAGTATAATCAAACACAGCTGGACTCAAATGAAGGTGTAGAACCATCTCTGGGATGATCAGAAGAAATGGACAGCACCTAAGTTAAATATATGAGTGTCACAGCAAAGGGTCTGAATACTTATGACCATGTGATATTTCAGTTTTTCTTTTTTAATAAATCTGCAAAAATGTCAAAAATTCTGTGTTTTTCTGTCAATGTGGGGTGCTGTGTGTACATTAATGAGGGAAAAAAATGAACTTAAATGATTTTAGCATATGGCTGCAATACAACAAAGAGTGAAAAATTTAAGGGGGTCTGAATACTTTCCGTACCCACTGTAAATAAGGACTGAAGATATGCACTTAAATGTGTTTGGTTGTTAAGTAATATATTCTCTAATTCTAATTTTAAGCTACAAATATTCACAGTAGGGCTGGATCCTAATAGTGGAATAGTTGAGTCATTAGTCGAGAGACCTATCAGTTGACTGAGTCTCTTGTATTCTGGCTTTTGTTTTCTTTGCATTACAATAGAAGGTAGCGCCAGACCAGTAGTTTGTGTTCCTCTTCTCCTCATTTTGGTGTGCCAAGCAGCAATTTAATCAATACTACCCCGTAGTTGGGGAGGGTAATACCCACTTCAACTGTGACACGTGCATGGATATTAAGGATGGAACTATTTAGGAAATTGCAGAACGAGGAGAAAAGGACAACAGAACCCACTGGGATAAGCCACATAAAGGGGTGAGATTTGTACTTTATTAGAAGTGTTTTCAATCATTGTGCTCTGTTTATACTAGACAAATCACCGTCACAATGATGTGGCTGGTTTTCCATGGTCTGGTTTGTTTACCTCTCTCCGTTAAAGTGCAACGCACAGCCGTTTACCAACTGTTTCTGCATCCATCTGAACGAGACTAGGAGGCTAAAAAAATGCGTAGGAAAATATTTTGATGAGGAAATCTAAATAAGAGGATTTGTTATGTGGTGTAAGCTGACACACATCAAACGCAAATTAAATGTGTGTAAATTTCACACTGTAAAAGTTAAATACATTTTTGAAACCTTGATTTATAAACAAGGAATTAATTGCTTAGTGTCATGTTTATGCATTTTAAAAGATCATAATGCTTTGTAAAATACTGGGAAAATATTGAAGAAATACCAATAATGACAGACTATTATATAACTGTAGAACTGAAGAAAACTTATTTATACCCAAATGTGCTCCCAAGTGTGTAGATTCTCTTCTTACCTAAGAACAAATCCCAGATAAGAAAACAAATTTGTACTTAAGGACAGTTTGTGAATGTGGCCCAGTGTCTCTGGTCTAGCTGGGGACCTTGTTACTTTCATCTTTTTCTACTTTCTGTTTACTGTCTGCATCTCTGTAACGTATCCAATAAGGACAAAATGCCATATTATAGTTGCAAAAAATAAACAAGAGTCAGTGACTGAAAAAAAATCAGTTGCAGTTTCAGATAAATGAAAGCTACAGACAGTTCCCTCAAAATTGGCAGTAAAGCATTAAAACTGTACAAAATTCTATATGGACACCTACCTCACAGGCACCAACCCCGCCCTGGAAAGAGCTCGTGCACATCTCATTCTCACGAACTCGACCTCTGAAGTATTTGTTACATTCCTTGTTACTAAGAACTGGTACGTGGGCCACATTAAGAACACTCTCATTGCCGGTCCCTTGAAAAGCAGTGAGAAAAGAAAAGGAAGGTGGACAGATGTTGAATGATTCTGGAAACAGCAATGCCATCTGTTGCTCAATGATCCGAATAGCTCTCTCATTTAGGTGCATCATTACTTCAAGGGCAGAAACAAGATGTGAGTTCCAAGTCATCTAGAATTGATTACTGCAATAGAAGCATACTGTATCGTGGTTATATGAAGCGCAGCATGTAGTGAATTCTGTGAGAAGTTATTGTTTCCAAAGGATTACAGCCTACTTACCTTTTGTCTCGCCCCATCCTGCAATCTCACAGGACGTCTCCTCAGCTACAATGTAGCGCTCAGGAGGCAGGCAGATCTGAGAGACACGCTCATTAAACTGGGCAGGGCTACAGAAAAAATAGCGATAGTCACAGTCAGAGCGATATTATACTGGTATGTCAGAAAGCGTGTGTGCGTGTGCATGCTAGGGACACTCAACAGTACACACTATTCCAGCTGTAGCATGACCAGTTGAGACTCGGAGGGTCCACAGACAATCTTGGTGAGCGGGATGGTTTGCACACCAGGCTCCCCTTCTTGTGGATCACGAAACAGCGTTCCCATCATGGCTGTGTACCCAGGCAGGTCCACGTAGCTGTGCACAGAGGAAGTAAATGTGGAAATACAGGCAAAGTGCAATTTCACCATCAGAGTTTAGTGTGTTAGCATTCCAACTTTTGCAGATTAGAATCAAAGCACACTTGAAGCTGATGGGAAAATCATTAGTGGTGTTAAAATTAAATACTGAATAAATTGAAATTTTGACCTGATGATGCTGCCAGAGTTAATGTTAAGGGATTATTAAAGTGAAGCAAGAGTGAGCGAACATGACATGATGGTGAGGCTAAAGAAAAAGTCAGGGAACTAACAAAAATCATTAGAATTGATCATCTAGGCACTACAGATATTTGTATTAAATTTCTTATCAATCCAGCCAATAGATGTTGAGCTACAGTGTTTCAGTCTGGACCTACAGGATGAACTGACATTAAAATCAAAGCAGCAGAAATTAAGCTAAGATTTCCTAACTTTTAGTCCCCAGTGAGGGTTAGTTTTTATTGTTGTTGGTGGTGAATAAATCATAAAAAATGTATTCAACTTTACTTCTTTGTTTTGCACATCGGGAATATAAATGTTTTCTGCTTATTCTATTTGTATGCTGGTGACGTTTGGTTGTGTACTGGGCGTTCATGAATTTAAATGGCTCTACTGATGCACCCTGCTCATGAGTGCATCTCCAAAAACCTTTAAGTAAGTCAAGTTTACCAGGAAGAGAAGCACTGCTTGGTGCTGATCACCCATCTGTCTTTAACCAGGGATCCTCCACAGAAATGGTTTCCTTTTCTGCACACAAGAGGTTAAAGTTCACAGCACAGTATATGTTACTTATATATGGCCATCTCAAACACCATCAGCTCTCAGACCCACCTGTCTCTGAGGCTCACTGTCCATGGTGAGTTCCCAGGAATCCCATTCACAATACGTAACATTGAGCTCCGTACGCTCAAGCGGTCCTCTCTCTTTCCACATTCACTAAACTCAATCTTCTCTGAGTTCACAAAAAGGCATGAAGAAGAAAGGTAAACTACTGTAAAACACACAAGGAGGCTGGTGGTGAACCTGAAAAACCTGCATCATATTCATTCAGAGACTAACCTACTGATTCAGTCAGGGACACTTTCTCTCCGGCTGTTTGAAGACATCATGAAACAGAAGAAACGTTAATGTGCCTGTCACAAAATAGAAGCTCTGGATGAATTTTTCACTGCACATTAAACTACTTTAAGGAACTGAAAATGGACAAAGAAAGAAGAGCTGTTCATGTGTACCGCACTGTTTGATGGCACAGTAGTCAAACTCAGTTTTGGGGTCAGTGGTGTAGCACCAGGGTCCGTGCCGGTCCCCATCTGGGTTACGACAATAGTCCTCTGTCAGATTGGCCTCAGGATGTGTCCTTGGGTTTATCCTGGAAAACCACACAGATTTTGTTCAAGCTCAGAAATGCCAAAAGTACAGGAAGTGGGGCAAACAATACTATATATACATTTTATACATAGCTCTTTTCTACATAAAAAATATAGAAAAGAGGCTCCATTCATGAAAATTTTTGAGTACTTGCCCCTATTTGTGAATTAAATCTAGCCTACCTTGTTTCTGGGCTGGGAGCACCCTAAGAGAATATATCCCAGTTTTATACTACATACCAACTGTTTACAGTATGCACTATATACTCATTTAATCGTATAAACTATTTTGTAGTTACTGCCAGTTGGACTTAACAAAGAGCCAGCCTAATGCTTTCTCAAAAAATGTAAGTTATGTTTGTTTTCCGACACGTTCTGGAGCTGTTTCACCACCATAAGGAATATCTAGAATTTTTCCAGCTGTGAAAAGCTCCTTCATTTCCTTTGTGCATTGCATTTTCAGAGAATTGTGTTCTTCAAACGCACACTAAAACTAAACAAAATAAAATAAAATAATCACACCATACTGAAATACTGCTCAGAATTAGTATTTAGTATGGATAATGAACACAACTTTAACATAAAAGCTATGAGCAGGGCCCGTTCCATTCTGTGTTTTGCCTCTGTCATAAATATCCCCAGAGGCCTACAGGCTGCGACCTCCTTGGATAAACAGTCATCTGTCTTTGTAACATTTCAATGGTCAGTGTACTTGGTCTGGTGAGGTGTATTAACGTTCCACTTCTGACAGGTGATGCCTTTACGAGTTTTGCGAACTATTCCTCTGTAGTTTTTTCCATTTTCTTGATAGCAATCTGGAAAAGGACATTATCATGATGACAGTGACCTTGATAAATTATGAAAGACAGAGTAAGCAATAAGAAAAAACGTATAGTTTACTGTGCGGCTCTATTCTGTACAAAAACCATCTATTTCATGTGAGGATTTAGGTTAGCTTAGCATAAATACTACAGACAATAGGAGACAGGTAGCCTGGCTCTGTCTGAACCTACCAGGTTAAGGTAAGGTAAGGTAACCAGCTGCTGGATAAGAGTGGTGGTGATTCCCTCATTTAATTCTCAAAATGTTAAACTCTTTCTTCAATAACGTGTAAAATTAACCAGCACACTGCACATTAATAGCACACTGAATAAACAAAGAAATCAGAGGCTTTCTCTTAATAATAATAATAGTCTAGCTTGTTGACAGCATCCTCCACTATTTACTTAACTCATCTTTTTCTGAAGCAAAGAGCAGTACCTTCAGCTTCTATGTCGTCTGCACAGCGTTTGATCTGTAAGCAGAGAGCAGTCCTCATCTCTGGCACAGATGTGAAGCACCAGGGGGCCTCTGATCCATCTGGGTTACGACAGTAGTTCTCCTCTAAACCTCTATATGAGGTGTAACACACAGTGATGCATTAAGGGAGCTATTACACAGCTATGTTTGCCCTTTAGTTTGGTTCTATAAAGGTTAGACCAACACATCTTACTCCTACTAAAAATGGATGATTGAAGCGCTTGTAATCAAGTTTGGCATAATGAAAGATCACTGCATCATAAATAAGTTTAATATTCATTCCACATCCATAGTGCCACTCAGAGAGCGACCCGCTTTTTAATGTGGAGCTGCTGACCATCTATCATCTGTTGTCAACTGTCAGCAGAGAAATAAGATCGCAAGAAATTTCCCTGCAATGGCATCTTGACATTAATATTCATGCGAGAAGCAAATAGAGGACTTGCAAACCAACAGACAGTGAGTGCAGGAGTAACCCCAAAGTACTTTCACCTTTCAAACATACTCAGCTTTTTTTTTTCTCCCCTATCATTCTGTGTTTTCTTTACTTACTTGCATTCATATATGTTTGGGTAGAAGGGATGCTCATGAGGATACTGGGCATCCCACCGCTGGCAGGGGATACCTGATGTTGTCTCGTTGACTTTACCACGGTAATCCTCTCCACGGCTGCGGAAACAGTTGGTGGTGAAGCTGGAGCGCTGCCGCTCCTCAACCTGAACCTCAGCTGGGCGGGAAGGAGCAAATTAAAGGAGAAATAAATTAATATTATATGGTGAAACAGAGGTTGATGGCCAGTGGATGTGGGGCTATTCAACAGAAGTCTCCTGGTGAGGTATTTCTTCCAGCTCAGCCTAGTTCAGCAGCAATATTTCCAATGTGATCAAATTAATAAACTGTATATAATATTTTGTTTTTTGTTGTTGATGGTTATGACAAAGAGAGTTGATTTTGAGCAGTTTACGTTGTTAGTTTTTATCTTAGTTACACCACCAGATGGTGCTATCTTATAGGCTTTTAAACTAGTGATCCTCCTCAGTGGAAGTGCCAGGGTTGCCTGTGTTATCTTGCACAACTGACGAGACAAGGACAAAAAAAAAAAAAAAAACCTGCCCTGCTTTGATTATTCATTAATTTATTTTCTGAACCTAAACGTTTAGTCACTTTGGTTTAATCCTAAAGGTATGATATTTTAATGTACATAAATTTATGAATTTTATATTAAAGAAGCCACATTGCAAACAATTACAAAATACCTACTATCTACTAACATACCCCAAACCCTTCTATTATGTTATGTTATGTTTGAACCATTTCCACTTCTGAGTTGTCTAAAACACTGCTTAAGCTCTCTTTTTTTCTCCATTAAATCTTTTAGATTTTCTTCATTTAGGTGTAAAATGTGGAATATTTTGACATTCAGATGTGCCATTAAAGGGTCTGTACTGAACTGAACTATATCAACAACCACTGGATGAACTGCCATGAAATTTGGTTCAGCCATTCATGTTTCCCTCAGAATAAATTATAATAACTCTGGTGACCTCTCGCTTTTCCTCTAGTGCCACGATCAGGTCAAAAATGTTATTTGCCCAATAATTTATGACCAAATAACTGTAAAACTAAAAACATTCCTATCAGCTTCATGTTAAGTGCTGATTAGCCAGTATTAACGTCCTCACATAATATACTCTGGTAGTGAACATGCTAAACCTGTTTAGCATCGCCATTGTGAGCATAGTAACATTCTGATATTTTGCTTTCTTACTGTTTTCATAGCTTTCTCCTGACTTGTGTTGGATCAACTAATCGGGTTGTTGAAATATGGTTTAAAATTAATAAATACTGTTAATACTGTGTACTGCTAATAAATATACTGTGTATAATTTTTCTGAATTCTCTGCCATAATACAACTGGAAATTGAACTCAGTATTTGCCAGTTTGTGAGTGCATTTAAATAGTGTAGGCCAATCCAATTCATACCATAATGAATGTAGTTTTTTTCAACATAATAGAGGGTTAAATTTTTTCATGTATATTTGTAAGTATACCACAATATATACCACAGCAAAAATTTACTGAAACTAAATAGAAATCGAAATTAGTTATGTAAAAAGAAACAAAATAATGAAAAGGGCTTTAATTAACCTTTAAGTAACCTGAAAGCCTTTGAGACAATGCAGTGCTTGAATTACTGACAAATATCTGCACACTTGAGCTACATTTACTCCTAAATCAAAAAGAATCATTGGGGCAATTGTGAAATGTCACACAATTTGGAAAGTAATTTGCACAAACAACAGAAAGGTGATTTTTCTAAATTTAATTACAGCAGCTTAATGAGAATTCCTAATTCCACTGTGACTCCTAATGCCACAGGAATCGGCTTAATTTAACTCACGTCCTCTATTTTATCAGAGGGCGATAACAATAAAAACAAAACAGAGAAATAAGCAAGAAGGTCTAATTCAACAAACCTATGCATTTATATGAATTGTTTAAGGAATGTATATGTTTGGGATGCAATTAATGATCATTTTCATCAACTAACCTTGCAATAAAAAAAAGGTTGTTCTATAAATGGTCACATAATAGCGAAGAGTGAATGTTAGAATTTACCATTCTTCAAGTTGATGTCTACAAATGTCTTTTGTCCAACCGGCTGTCTAAAACCTAAATACATTCAGTTTACTATCATAGACGATTTAGAAAAAGCAACAGAGTGCTGTTTGAGGAGATGGAAATAGAGAATGCGTACTATTCTTATTTAAAAGTCCATCATTCCAGCTCTTATGAGTATTTCAAATGCTACCATAACGTAATCAGCATCTTACTGCACTTGCTGATGTCACAGTTCTCTCTCTCCACATCAGGGTCAGTGGTGTAACACCAGGGCACTGGAGAGGCATCGGGATTACGGCAGTAGTTATCATCCAAACTCTTATCGGGATACCTGAATAATACATGAGCCATTTTTAAACCCACACTCACAAATAAAAGCAAAAGTGTAGACAGTGTAGTAAAATGTGCAGATCCTGCCTCACATTGATTCACATGCTAGCAAAAAGTGTACTTCTGCAAACCAGTTTATATTATTAATTAGGATTAATTAGGTAGATGACAGGTAATGTGGTGTTGGGTTCATGAGTACTTTTCGGGCTGGTAGATGTGTTGGTGAGGGTACTGCTGGTCCCATCTCTGACACTCTTTGCCATTCACAGTGTGGTCAACCTGTCCTCTGTAGTCCTCGCCGTTACATGTGATACATACCTCTGCAAACACAACCACAAACACAGCACCAACACCCGAGGAAAGACAAATGAGAAGGAAATTAAAAAAAAAAAAATACATGATACACATAGAAATACTTTACTTTACAGGTCCCAATGTTTCCAAATAATTTCCTTGGAAAAAAAAAACCGGATCATTTATTTTGAAGGTCCTGTCATCTGTTGCTAATTACAGTGAAGATTAAGACTGTTTAATTGGTACACTTGTTAATTACAACATTCTTTTACCAATTTAAGCATCTTTTAGTCAGGGACAATAGGTCAGCTGAACATGCAAAAATGTTAGAAAAAAAATCTACCTGCTTATAAACTGTTGCCAGGAATAGCTACTAATTTATATTCCTAAACACAACTAATGAGCGGGTAATTACTACCCATATCTCTACTTCCTGTTATTACTGTCTACATGCATATTTTCCCTATAATTAGTAGTAAATTATGAAGTTTTTTTCCTAGAAACCTCTTAGGAAATTATTGCAAAAGTTCAGGACCCATAAATAAAGCTGTTACATGCATCAAGTATGAGTATGTACAGTGTAGCACGTCCTGTACCATCTTTGCACTGGGGGGTGTTACAGCTTTCATAGCGTCGCTCAGGATCGGTGGTGTAGCACCACGGACCGATGCGATCCCCATCTGGATTTCTGCAGTAATTCAGCTCCAGGCCGTTAGTATGAGACAAACAGACAGTTCTATTATTATTATTATTATTATTATTTACTAAAATGATGTGTTGGCAAAGTATTCCATCAGACCTGACCTTGACTAGAAGGTTAAAGTTTTTTAATTTCCAGGTGTTTAACATGATTATATGTGCTCAAGTAACCTGGTTGTGATTGAGTATTCTGGTTATCTCTGTGTAGGACCCTCCCAATTTTAAGAGACAGAAAATACCCAAACAAATTATTATAAACTTGAATCTGCAAAAATAGGTTTTTGACCACTCAGTAGCACAAGAACTCCGACATATTATCACTTGGAAATTATACTCAGTCACTGGCCAGTTTTCACATCCAGGACACAGCTAGTGTCACGTGATTGGACATATGATTCAGTTTGCTGATGATAACTAAGTTTATCTGACATGTTTTGGTCATTATGTGACAGAATTAATATCAATGATCTGAAATTTTTCAAAAGACCAGTTATGCACAACTTTGCTTAACCAGCTTTGCCATTTAATCTATTAATTTAACTTTTTTTTGACAACTGTTATGAGCAAGCAAGCAAACAGGACACAAAGATTCATACTCATAATAACTTATATTAAATGAGTCACTTCTATCTGAAGGGAACTTGCCCATGCATGCCAGCAGACATTAGATGTGTTCGACTCAATTTTTGTAGCCTTTGCAGTGAATAACAGCTTAAAGTCTACGACATACAGTGGACATCTGCAGATGCTCAGTGGAGTTCTGTGCTTCAGCCACCTTCATTTGCTTGTTTTGGAGTGTTTTGTCTTCTAACAGGTTCAACACCCTTTCGTTGAACTGAGGCCAGGTGACTGACTTGGCCAGTAGAGCACATTAAACAGTTCGACCTAAAATCACTTCTGGGTTGTTTTATCTGTATGTTCTCTGACCTGCTGCATGATTCTACAGTGAAAGGTTTATACATAAAATAGGTTATGAGTCTTTCACTCTTCTGCCAGTATGTGAACACCTTTAAATACAGTTAAAGCTGAAGTAATCTAAAAGCTTGCAGATTTTTATTTTTAAATTCAATGTGCTGAAACAAGGTCCAAAAGCTTTCTGATTACACTGTTGAAAGACGAGAACATCAGTGTGAAATGATTCATCGGAGGCAGTGTCTGACCTGTGATCATGAGGAAACTTGGACCACCATTGTTGGCAGGTGAGACCGCTTTTCGTGGTGAAAACCTTCCCTCGGTAGTCTTCTCCTTTACCCACGATGCACTTCCTGACATAAACTTCATGATAAAAAGAACCAATCAAACAACTCCAGTACTGACACGTCAAATTGACCTCTGTAAGTGCATATGAATCTTACCCTTCTTCTCGTAAAGGTCACAGTTTACATTTCTCTTCACCTCTGCATTGCTGCCATCACCCACCCAGGGCAGATGTTTACAGGTGACAGCTGGACGAGTCTCATAGTTGAATGCTCTGATAGTGATGAATATTTTCATGTCAAAGGTCTATACATTAAGGAGTAAAACCTCAGGTTCATATTAGGGTTAAATCAATTTAAACAGAGGTTTGCAAAGGTTGAATTAAGTAAAAACTGGGACAAACAATAAGATTACTACCAATCTTGTCTGATGTAAAAATTAGTTAATTGTTATTGCTATTAACATTATAAAGTTTCCATTATTGTGGTGCTTTACTGCTTTTATCTGTCATGTCATGGTTAAAATCACTCGCATGAAGGTGGAGTTAATAAATCTGTGGAGAAGACCAAAAAGATAACATTGTTTTTTCTCATAGCAAACCTTCATGTTACCTGCTTGTAAAGATTAGTTTTGCATCAGACATTTACAGACTTTAACTCAGTAGTAGTAACCTGGATACCAGAAACCAGTGCCACCACAATAGTAAATATTACCATACTGAGTGCACACACACAGTTTTCCAGTGAGGGATTACTAATAATACTACTGTGTGCTTACTTTAAGCTTTATTCCCTAATAAAGTGGTCTAGATAGTCTTGTTAAACTTGAAGTCCTCACATTTTCCAGGTTTCACAGTTGAGATCTTGTCATGACCCCATATCTCAACAATAACTTACATAAATATCCAATATTAATATAACAAACTGAAATTTTGGTCAGATCTGTAAAAACAAGAGCCCAGTTCTGTTAAACTCAGGATACCCTTAAAAACTGAAAGATCCCTTTGTTTGGTATTTTTGTAGCCATCGTTATCAGGTTGGACTCATCTCACGGACTGTATTAATAACTAACACTTGAAACTCCATCATTAATAAGTTATTGTAAAATGGACAAAAATGGTTTTTTCCCTTTCAAAATGTACAGTAAGCATCAATAAATAGCTTGCAAAACTCTTCACTGTCACAAGCAGAGTCCATTAGTAGGTGTTTTAGAGCTTCTGACAATATCACGATTTTCCCCAGCAGATGGAATTTGCCCAGTCATCAAGGATCAGGCTGAAACTCAACTTTTATGCTATCACAGATGAGTAGTTCTTAAAATGCTCAGATAATGGAAAGCTGAACAAAGGTATTTTCATGAAAACTGAGCAAACTCAGTGACTGAAAGCTTCTGAGTAACTAAGTGACTTTCAGTCTCATCATATCTGATGGTCAAATTAGCCTAGAATATAATATGAATGTGTCATCTTAACCTGGCATTTTTTAAAATCTCTGTAGGTACATATTTCATTACAGATCCATAAATTAAGTCATAACAAACCTATTTTAAGTATGGCCTCGGTGCCTAGTGATCAACACAACCTGCTAAATTAAGTTGGATACCTGCAGTCCAACGATTGTGAGCAGCGAGTAGCACACTCCTCCAGGTTCAGACCCGGTAACAGCAGCACTCGTTCTGAGTTCCAGGAGGTAGGAACCAGCTCACGGCCCTCAGAGCGCTGGAAGTCATTCAGAGGACTGCGGTAGCCTGTTTGTGCAGACAGAAGAGAACCAGAACCACACTTTGTACTGGCTGACTTTCTAGGCTGTGTCTTAAGCCCATCTGTTTTAAACTGGAGTGTAGGAGCTCACTGGTACCAAATGCAAAATTTGGGCATGAGCCTGCACACATATAACCTTTGGACCATGATACAAAGACCAGAGAAAGGCTTTACAGACCAATACATCTAGTTAGTGAACCAAACTACTACGACAACACCAACAATTACTAGTAGGCCTGTGTATCCATGCAGAACTAGATTTAATTACATAGTATTCTTAGGACCCACAAAAACATAACATTAAAAATAGTATTTTGGAGATTTCTTGGCTATCATCTTACAGGTAGTAACTCTCACAGACTTTTGCTCTGATGGCAAAATAAGGTTTAAAATTAAAGCTTCAGCTCCTTTGTACTCACAACAATAAATAAAATTTATAACTTTTAAAGTCATTGAGATTCGTTTACAATTAAAGACAGGGATTATAAAGTGTTCTTACCAGTGACCAGTCCGACTGACAGGAGGATACAGGACAGAAACGGTTTCATTGTTTGTGGTTGGTGGAAAAGACTCTTCTATAAACACTAGATGAAAATATAACCACTGTCCTTTGTGAGCTTCTGAGGATTTGGGTTTTTTAAGAGTAAAGGATTAACCGTAGATTGCTTTTATAAAAAAAAAAAAGCAAACAGGACGTTTTGGAAAATCCACGCAGAAAACCAAATCCTGACGGACACTGAGCCCGCAGTCGGCGGCCCCAGTCCCCAGACAGACGATCAATACGTGGATTAATCATTAATGAACTGTAGCACATCGCTATTTGTTCCTCTACTTTTTCATGACACAACAGCATTGTAACTGAAAAAACCCCCACAGATGTGAATCGATTCCTTCCAATCAATTCTTCTAACAGACGCTAGACGTCAGCACAGTAATTTCCAAAGACTTTTTTCTTGCTTCTGTTTTCCGGGCAATAAAGTGAAACCACAGCTGATCCTCCTACTTCTGGTAGTTTAATCGTCCGGTCGTTTGTGGAAGCTCTCGGGTAAGAAATGTTGGATTCTTTCCTTATCACGTTTGCGAAGAAGAACAAAAGTAGTGAGACGAGCTCGGTTTTATTAATGAAATGATCTAATCTGGACTTTGAATTGAAGCGTTCAGCAGTTTATCAGGACTCTCCTTTGTATGTACAAACATTATCTTATAAACGTGAAGCAAAGAAACTTGGCTGGTTTGTTGGTGTGAGCAGCTGTCACCTGATAACTTCAGCCGCCGGTCACTTACGCTACACCACATAAAGATCCGAAGGTTAATTTGTGCAAATGCCAGAGATTTGGCATCTCTGCGCTCATTTTGCGCTTATATTATGTGGTTTTGCATCTTTGTGATCATTTTGCGTCCCATTTTAAGCCGCTCTATTTTGCCATTTTGCATCTGTTTGGAACTGCTAGTTCGTTTTCCATTTCTTTTTTTTTGTTGCTTTGTGTCTATGTGGTTATTTGTGTGTTTTACAGGATGTCAGCTGTTAAGATGACAGAGGGGAGTGTGCAGGTAGAGGGGTGCAAAATGCCGTTGTTCTACAGACAGAGTGAACCTAACGCAGGGGAAGTGAAGATGACAGTTTTACTTCTTCATGGCATCCGTTTCTCATCGGAAAACTGGCTCAACATCGGCACACTGGAGACTCTGGCCAAAGCAGGCTGCCGTGCAGTCGCCATTGACCTGCCAGGTGGGTCTGATGGGAACAAACTCAAGTTTGGATTTCAGACCTCCAGGGGCCCTGTAAACCCGGGTCCATGGTCTTTAAAGGTCTTATTACTTGCATACAGTATATATATATATATAAGGGGATTTGCATCACTAGTTCTACCACCATTATTATTTCAATTATATGGTGCATTTTTCTAAATAAAGTTGGGTTTCTTCAAAATGTCACAAGCTAATTGAAGTTACAGACAAAATGAACTATGACTGACTCATATAAGGCTAAAACAGTTTTGCCTTAGTCATTGGCCATGAGTGTGATGCGTTACCTTTAACGCACACATTAGTAGAGCTCCCCATATCTGATGTATAAAACTGGTTTATTTTTGTGGCTTCATTGTTAAATCACCTCTCTGTAAATTAACTTAATGTATACTGGTCAAAAGCAACTTGGGACTGACAGTAGAAATACACAGCTTAAAGGGAGTACAGTATATGATGCTAAGGACATTACACTGCACTGTTACTGTAAAGATCATCAGCAATGTGTCTGTGGTTTTAAGGCTGGTGTCATCCATTTTTATGAAACCCATGTGTCCAAAGGGTTCGGCCGGTCTAAGTCAGCAGAGGCCCCAGCACCGGTGGGAGAACTGGCCCCTGCTGGTTTCCTAAAGGAGGTGTGTGAGCGGCTGAGCCTGAGCCCAGTGGTGCTGATCAGCCCATCCCTCAGCGGCATGTACTCTCTCCCCTTCCTCTTCCAGCACCAGGCTCTGACACGAGCCTACATCCCTGTGGCTCCCATCTGTACTGACAAATTCACAGCAGAGCAGTACCAGAGTGTAAAGGTACAGTCTGCGTAGCAGGATAGGCCTCTGCTTTATATCCCTTTGTAGTTTCCTTCCCTGTTTTTTTTACAGTATGTGTACTCTTCATTTACTCTTTAAAGGATAACTTGAGCAACTATGAATGTCAAGTTCCTTCTCCCACCTTTTTAAAAGACTGGATTTTTACATGCTACAATGACAGGAGCAGATATGTGACTTTATACGTTCACAGAACCCACAAGCTTTCATCCAACTCCAAACTCTTTGAAAATTTATTTTCTTAGAGGGCAAATCAAGTGAAGGTGCACAATCCATGAAGGAGACGTGGGTTCAAAAAACAAGCAAACATGTCTGAGTAAACGCATAAAGCTCAGTGATTTAGGGAAAATATCAAAGCAGAAAAGCAGTGTGATTATATTAGTGGGATTATTATAATAAAATAGCTAAACATACTGTAAGTAGACTAAATGCCAGTGCTGGATTGTAACACTTATTCAAGTACTGTATTCAGGTTTATTTTTAAAGGTACGTGTACTGGGGAAAAAAAAAAAGATTAATCAGAAGGATTTCCTTTTCATCAAGTGTGTACATGTCTCCTTCAGGTTCCATCACTGATTGTTTATGGTGACCAGGACACTCAACTGGGAGAGGTGTCACTCCGTAACTTGAGCAATTTGGCCAATCACAGCGTGGCAGTGATGAAAGGAGCGGGTCACCCCTGTTACCTGGACGACCCGGACACTTGGCACCGAGTTCTCACAGACTTCCTCAATACGCTGTGAATCTCCGCTGTGTATCAACAGTCACATGACTCAGGAACCACACTAATAACTAAATTCATGAGAAATTTAGTCCACAAAGATCCTCCTGCATGATCTGTCACTAATGAAAACTGAAATTAAATATTTTCTGATGAAAGTTTGCAGGAAACTTTCAGCATTTTTGCAGAAATGCATAGTCACTTCCCTCGCAAGGAGGGTTAAATGTAGAAATGGATACCCAGCCAACAAATCAGCCTAGTAGCACTGCTAAAGTTCGCTGTGATCACTTAAAACAATAATTTACTGTTTTACAGGGAGATCAGGTGCCAGTAAATTCCTCAAGTCTGGTGAGTTAGAGCCCCACCAAGAAATAGACTGGCTCATAATCCCCCATAAAAGAGAGATTTGTCGTTTTTAGTTTGGATTTTGTACGGCTTAAACAAACACTGCAGATATGTGTGAACTGTTTTCTGTGGCCAGAGCCAGTCCAGCTGTTTCCTTGTTTCCAGTCTTTGTGAAAAGCTAAGCTAACTGGCTGTTGGTTTATGAGAACGGTATAGCTATTCTCACCTAAATCTTAAGGAAACAGTGTTTTACCAAAAATGTTGAACTTTTCCTTTATTACAGTGCCATCCATCCTGTACCATGAAAATATATATTGTACTTATAGATTTTTATACAACTTAACCAAGCAAATAAATGAATCTCCAGCTGTGTCTCGCTAACAAACCAAACACCACACGTTGAAATGAAGTGAAAAATATGAACATTATTTAATAACTGATTCTCTGTAATAAACAATTTGAAAATATTTTACAAGGAGTCACAGACACAATATTTTACAAATTTTGCCCTCTTCTTTTTTTTTAAGCTTCATCTGTACAAAAGAATGGAGCAACATGGACCAGAGCCCAGACAAGGAGCAAAATCTTCCACACAAACATACATTCACACTCACACACACACACACACAAGAAATAAAACCAAAATAAAATTAAAAACATTTTGACTTCAGATCTGAAACTCATCAACAGTGCTGTATTCCTATATATATATATATATTTTTAAACTTCATTTAAAATTCGACTGATTTTACTTTTTTTTTTCCTCTAAATGTTTTTCTTCACACACTTGTCAAACATGGTCACATAGCACCAGACTACAGACTACAGAATCACATACACACGCGTCTTTCCCACAGAGATGCACCAACACAGATGCAGCGAGGGTCAGGAGGGGGCTTCATGAAAACCCTCCCTTACTTATTTTAGGGTTGTGTCCTAAAGCGGACCCCTCCCTCTCATCCCCAAGCTGGTCCAGTTTTCTATTTTTCTTTTATTTTTTGGCAAAAGCAACTTTGTCAAACCTCAGAAATCATACGTGCGCCCCACTGTCCGTTGGGATGCGCACACACAGATGTCGCTCTATGAATCCTCCATGACCTTCTGTCTGACAGGCCCGTGCTGCTCTGTGGAGACCCACTCCCTGAGCTTGCCTCCGACATCCCGACCACTCACAAAAAAAAACACCTGGGAAGCTACGTCCTTGGCTTGCTTCAGCCTGGTGCTTGACATTTCCCAGCTGGGCATGAATAAGTAATAGATGTTTGCTTGTGTGTGTGTGTGCATTATGCATAATGTCTTAGTGCAGGTGTACAAACTGTAGGCCTACATGTTTACATATATGCTTGAGACTATGCATACAGAGTCAGGAAAAGAGAGGAAGTTGCAGGGGGTACATTTCCACAGGAGCGTGTAGTGTTTGTTTACAGAGTGGAAAGAGGGAAATACAGACAGATTTAATGGCACGTGACAAACATGCCAGAAAAGTAAAACTACATCCACCATCAGATGACCCGCCCCGTCCCTACCCAGCACTCAAAAGAGACAAATTGTAAATATACTTCCTAAATGTAAACTTTTTAAGTCTTTTATTTTATTTTTTTGTCTGATTTGTGTTTGCAGTAACTGTGCCAGCATGTTTGTCACATCAAATTGTACCAACAACTGTACAGTGTATAGTCAAACTGTTGTGTGAATCTTCTCACCAGAGCAACACAATGAGGTTTAGGTGGATGTGAAGATCGGGTAGTTTTTTTTTTTTTAAAGAAAACTCCCACCCTCCCTCAAGCATTTCACCAAACAGGCATCAGTCAATCCTGAATCATTCCAAGACTGAAAAAATACACAATCTGAGCTCACTATAGTTACTGCAGAACACCAACAACACCCAGGGAAAAAAAAGAGTGTACATGATGAAAGGGGGGCAAACATATCAGAGCTCCATACTGTGTAACACTAAGGCATTTAAAGAGGCTTTGTTAACTATGTTGCATCTGAAACAGAAAACACTGATGAAGTACACATTCTTTTGGACACCTCTGCTCTTTTAGATTAGTACTTAAGCAGAATGATGGCTAAAACGGATTATTTTTGTTGAAGTTAAATCCCTTTTTTCTCTACAACACTGGATTTTGTCCACTGTAACACAGAAACAGGAGAAACAGCTATGCTACCACAACTGTCATCCCTCATACACTCAATTTAAAAGACAAACCCTTTGAGGGGTTTCAACATAAACTACAGTAACACACACATCCACACACAAAAACACATATGATTCAGGCAAATCTATAGCAGTCAGGTGGCCCTAAAAACGCTCTATGGCCAGTTAAGTGACTGTATACTGATGGTGTATTGTAGCTCTATACATGGCTTTGTAAAGAAACAGTATAGTAACTCCATATGATGGCAGTCAGGTAGCTCTGAAACGCTACAGCAACCTTAGCCAAGAGGGCAAATACATTAAGCTCGAGCCAGTCAGCGTGATGGCTCTGTGTAAAGCTATTTCTACAGCTGACAGATTCAGTCTCACAGGCTCCTGTGTGATCCAAAGCCTCACAGATGGCTGCTTTATAAAGGTACTATACAGTAGCTCTACTCGTATACGGCCGATGCGTTCCAAAACAAAGTGCATCAAGGCACTATGAAACAGTGGCTCCTAAACACGGGAGTCTAAATGACTTTCCACACACATTGTAATGATCAAATGACAAACTGTGATGGATTACAGCCAGACTATGCGTACGTGATCACAATATATAGTGGCCTCTTCTGCACTTTTCGTGAAAATGTTGATAAAGTCCCTGTCCCACAGCAGCGAATGGTTTTGGAGTTTGAACAGCATCAGTCAAAGGAAACACAAGCCCCCCCAAAAGGTAAAACAATTAGCCCTGGGAGGCGGTCATGAGGCAGAGATCCAGGTGTGTCTGTAGTGTGAACAGAAGTACAGTAAAGCACATATACAAACTGTGATTAGGAACATCAGTAGAGGTTACCGGAGAAGCCTCATGAGGATTGGCAATGGTTCACATCAGAGAGCGCAGGGTGTTTGTTTTTTTAAAAACATAGTCTAAACCAGAGGTCAGGATGGTTGATCAAGGAGAATACTGCACAACATTAATAATGCTCCTGACTAAATCTGCAGTAACTGAGAACTAATTCATAATTTACAGCCAGTTAGTAGTGCATAAGCCAGATACTGTAGCACTAGCCTTAAATAGTAAATATAAGGAGAAACAGTTCAAGAAATGGGATTTGTTACCATCACTAATCCCCAGTGAACGGCTTTTAAAAGCATTGATCTGTAATTAGAAGCTGCACAAAATGAATCAGCATTCAGTTTCTGAGCATCTCTTCATGTCATGGTTTATCCTAAACCTAAATCAGAAGCCATTTCCTCTTTGTGTTTTGGCTATAAAAATAAGACCACATGAAAGTCTATCTCATTTTGGCAAGTAGATATAGTGCATAAATTAATTTGTCTTTTTACGTGAACACCTAACAGCTTCCTTTTCAAATTAAAACCTAAATATACTGTATGTTTTGGAATACTCAGCACTTCAGCAGCTTATACTACTTGACAGTTCTTTTTTTCTGTTGTTTTTCTTTTATGGTGGCTATTAGCGACTGAATGGTCCACAGCCTCTGACGAGAGGCGAATGACAGAGCGGTGAGACTCTGAGATGGAGGAGAGAAGTAGAAGCAGAAGTCCCACTGTCTGTCTGACTGACAGAGGTGAAGGTGGACAGACGACCTCTACTCTCCAGTCTGTGTGAGGTCTGTGGCGAGGACATCAATGTATCCCTTTTCCCCCTCCCTGCCCTGAATGACAAGGGCGGTGAGGTGGTCTTAAGGGGTTTGTTTTCTCTCTTGTTTTGACATTGCCTCTGATGATTAGGGTGGTCTGGCACCACCCGCTCTGCCTGCCGATGAAGGTTAACTGGCTGAGGACACAAATATCCGGCAGTTGTCGCTAAGCGATAGGAACTGAAGCGAGCTGTGGTAGCGTGGCACTCAGGACTTCCAACTTGCCATGATGGGAAGTCCCATTAATACCTATGACTATAGTGGGGGAGGGTACAGGGGCACAGAGGTGAGGAGGTGGGGGCAGGGTTTTTTAGGACAGGACAAAAGCTAGGGAGGGCTAAAAGGTGGAGGAAAACCAAATTAATGTAGTAGAGAGGGAACGTGGGGGCTGATGACAGGATAAAGCAGGAGCAGCTGAAGGAGCAGTAAAGTGTGGAAGAGAAGTCATGTTCACACATCGAGTCTATCTGAGGTGTGTTTTCCATAAACTCTATGTTTGAGACACACATCTATTCCTGTTATTCTGTCATCTGACTAGGTGTTATGGAGAGTAGCAGCGTCTTAGGCAGCACCGACTTCCTATGTCTAACATTTCTGTTTACAAATCATTTTGTTTTTGGCAAGAGGAAGATGGGCCCACTCCCTCAACCTTTAGTGTGCATGCAAGTTTTGGATTGTTAAAACAACAGAATTGCATCCATAAATCTGAATATAAACTAAAAATATAATTGTGTGTGCTTCCTTTAATGTAGGTGGGGCTGGGCAATGCGACTGACATCATCATCATCATCATCATTTTAATAAGGGGAGCCAATATCAGCAAAATCACACATAAGATTTTTAAAATAATGAACTGTGTTGCAGTTCAGTGCTGGTTTCTATTACTTAAGATCAAACTCTTCATATGTTTAAATCAAATCTGACTTGAAAAACATGAACCTCGATGTATCGCAACACTAATGTCCTCTTCACGGTTTTTACTTTACTGGCTTGTGAATTGTTCAAAATGTTCTGTGTGCACACAGTGTAACCTTGTACCAGCTGAGGCGTAAATGCCAAACTCATATTTGTTTGAATAACTGTGCTTGATATTGTGTCTGAAAATCTTACAGTGGCGTTACTGTCAAAGCAGTTGGATGGTCCTTTTCGATAACGTGCCGCACTCATTTCTTCACACGGATTTGCTTCCTTGACTGTAAATTGATTCAATTAAGGAAAATTAAACTCCTTTGAATGTCTCATTTTCCCTTTTCCGTAATGTTTCATCACCCGCCCACACACTGATTCCTCATTCAGTCCTACAGGTGTAAATGACTGGTCATAATTCACGCCATCGTGATAAAAATAACCTTGAAGTGAATGTGAAACGTCTGTTTCTGCAGGTATGGTAATAAGGAGATAGAATCTAGCGATTAGAGAGAGTGTCTTCGTCTCTGCCAGCTGGTGTACAATGTGAAAAAGGATACACTCCTCCTCCTCCTGGGACAGCTTCTCTATCTCGCAGGTGTTGCATGGCATCTTCTCTGCCACCACAAACAGCAAGTTGGTGTTGTTTATCCTCTTGGCATGAATCAGCCTGCGGAGAGAGAGACACCTCTGTCAACAACTCCCCTCTGAAGCTTATATCACAGGCTCATTTGCTAATGGATCAGTGAGATTCATGAGACGGTCTTATAAGGCTCATTTAGCCAATGATATGAGCGTTTCATTAAAGCTGATACAATTTAATCATCAGCAGAGTTTATCAGCTCCAACAGAAAGATGAATCTGTCTTGCTAACTGTCTTGCTCTGTCACAGCACCATTTGCGGCATGTATGTGTAAGCACATGCATGTGTATTTAAATGTGTGTGCGACTGTGTGCATATAGACCTGGAGCAGTTGCCACAGTCTTGCAGTATGTTGTAGGAGCTGCTGAGATTACTTAAGTAGTACTGGGTCTGGATCATTACACAGCTCCTCTCTTTGGAGTCGATTCCTTCTGCATCCACGTCGTCTGCAGCAGAGACACACGAGCAACACTTGTCACAAATGATTTATAAGATCTGATTCTGAAAATGATGCACAAAGATGTATGTCTCTACTTAGCCTGGAAAAAGTTGTAAAAGACTGTTTATCATTTCTTTAAATAAATAGTGTTGAAAGTTTGTGCAAGTGTTGTTGAATTACATTCAAATTATTTCACATCTACTAATTGTTGATCGGTTACAGTTTGATAAAAACTATAACGGACAGGAAAACGTATAAAACAGAATTAACATTGGCTAATTTTACATCCTGCTTGCTCCCACCTGTGACAAACCAACTGTGATAAGCCAGTCCATATATAAACTGTTGGAACAAGGACCTGTGGAGACAGGAAGTGTGAAAAAGAAATTGTGAATGCAACAATGTGGCCTAGTAACAGGGGCCATAAACTTTTACAAACTTGTGTCAAAGTTACCCATCTACAGAACTAACTATGATGGAAACAAAGGGCAATGCTGATGTTTTCACATTACTGATGAAAAAAGCATTAAGACATAAGTCTTGCAGGTCAAATGTGACTCGTATAGCTGGTATGGTCGCTTAGTGTGGGGTAGAATAGACTGACAAACTGAGCAGAGGACAAAAATAATATATTTCTCATACTTACAGGTATTACAGAAAAAAACCATCAGAAACAATGCTGAGCATTTCTAAAAAAAACCCATAAATACTCCCTGATGAAGATTATTTTATGGATTTCAGTACCACTAGGAGTGTCAGAATATACATTGCCACTGTGTTCTGCCTCATCACAACTAAACAAATCTCACCATGCAGCTGCTGATGTCCACCAAGCCAGGTTTACAAAATCTGCAATAGTGGGCTGTGGGCACAGAGGAAATGCATGACTATTTCAAGCAAACATTTAGGTATGTAATAATCTCTCAACTGTATTTGTCCATTCATTAATTCAGCCCATCCCCATCCTCCAGTACTAATATTAGATTCCTACCACAAACACTCGTCTGGGTGCAGCTCCAGCTTCACTGTTGGGCATCCGTTCACACACCGACTGGTAGTCAAAGGACTGTTTGCGGTTGTAGAACGAATTGTTGTAGAGGGCAAACATCAAGTAGGGGTCGACATCGCTGAAGAACATTCCTACCTGTAGATGATATAAGACACCCTGCTCAAGCTCTGAGCAAAGATTAGAGAGGAAACCCTTGTCAGTGTAAAAATGCATTTATTAACTTCACCTTGTTCCAGTCATCCTTCTGATTGGACATGATTAGAAATCCACCATCATCTAATAAATAACACAGGAGATCCTGCACACAGAGGCAAAATGGACTGTTAAAGCACAGGGGAAAATGTAGAGTGGTTTAATACAGTTGATCCAGATGAGCACAGGAATCTTTTTAAAGCTTTTGCAGGAATACTTACGTCGCTGTTGGCTTCACAGTCCATTTCACAGCCCCTGTTTGGTCCACACTGCCACAAAGACCAAATCATCATTTGAACATGTTAGCATTTACAGTGTGAACTTTCTTACTGCAGAGGCGTACTCAAGTACTTGTACAGTTTTGAGGTTTCTGTGTTTTACTTGAGTATTTTCATTTTCTGCTACTTCACACTTTGACTTCACTACATTTCACAGAAAAATATTGTACTTTGTACTCAATACATTTATTTGATAACTGTAGTTACTAGTAACTTTTCAGAATGAAGTTAAAAGAACAAAACAATATAATCATTAAACTTTATTGATGCTTGGTAAAATTCATAAGTTACCCAGCAGTAATTCAAATTATAGGCATACAAGGTAGTTAAAATCAACTCTACCTTTACCAGCTGCAACATTAAATGTGATGTACATACTAATACACCAATAATTATAATCAAATAGTACGATGCATATCAATGTAAATTTGTGCCGTTTTGCATAATGAGTACTTTTACTTTTGGTACTTTAAGTATATTTTATGCTAATAGTCTTACTTAAGCAACATTTTGAATGTAAGTCTTTTCCTTGTGACAAAGTATTGGTACTTTTACTTAAGTAAACAATCTGAATACAACAAACTGTTTTACTGTTACCGTATTTGAGCCTTGACGGTTGTCCGTATGGTTGCTGGCAAGAATCTTGAACTTATCCGTCCAAGCTTCAAGGTCTAGTTTGACTCCAACCACTGAGAGAGAGAGAGAGAGAGAAGTCAGGAGAAGACATTCACTGAACAAGATTCAAAATGCAAAAACTAAAAGACAAACTTACATAAAGGCGCCATAAATATATGCAGACACATGTCCACTCAAAGTGACAAGAAATATGAACGCAGATGTGTAATTATCTTCGCCTTGCTCTGAAACATTTTCTTTAATATCTATCATTATAAGAATGTCTTCTTCTCTTTCAGAGCTGAGCCACCTGCAGGTTTGATGGTCTTCACTCCTATTGTGATCTCCACAGCCGTGCTGACCAGGATCCCTAT
>NW_018127916.1:1315505-1325436 GCF_001952655.1 Monopterus albus
ACTCAGGGGGTTCAGGAACAAAAAGCTGCCACATTATGAGGCCCTGTGTGAGATAAATAACCCTGAGAGCATTATTCACCTGTTCGATAAGGCGCTCGGAAGATGTAGCCCTTGTTGTCGAGACTGCGGCGGTAATAGCTGGCATTAAATGGCTCAGGGTCTTCCTCCCAGGTTTCTGCAGCCCTGAGATTAAAGACCACAGAAACTGGAGCTGTGATGTACAGTACAAGCTTCCTGCTATCCAAAATGTATGTGAAATGTTTTAAGTCTTCATAGCTTTAAAAAAAAAGAACAAAGTGAGAACCAGAGCTGCTGAAATCCAGACACACAGCTTTGATGAAGAGTGCACTTACTTGTTTGGAAACACTCTTGTTATACCTCCATCTGTTGCAGCAAACACAGCCAGAAAGCCGTATCTAAATGTCAGGATGGAGCAAAGAGAGAGAAAAAGTTCTTATCCACAGCCCGCATCTAAAAAAAAGCAGCTCCCTCAATACTAGCCAATACTCACGTGTTCAAGTCTTTATTCTTCCACACCTTCTCAACCAACTGCCTGATGATGCCAGTGTCCAGAATCAGATTATGAAGGAGCAAACTGTCACCTAAATGTAAACAGAATATTGGAAACAAGCACTGAATCTAAGTTATATCCACATTTATAGCAAAAGTGTTTCAAAACTTAGTCTCAGTTAACTTTGTGTATGGCTGAAAAGAAATAAAACTCACATTGTTTGGAGTCTGGTGTCACCTTCTCCATGAGAGCAATAAAGTTGAGTAGGAACTCAGTGTTATTGTTGGACAGCTCCAGATCATTGCAGTATTCCCTGAGGACCAGATGAGGCGTTAAAGATGGATAATAATGTAAAAACAAACATGGGTACATACTTCTGACACAGCTGTGTGCCTCATTTGTCATTTAGAGAGGGAAGCACAACACAGTGGAGTAGCATGAAACCATACACGTTGTTACTTGACGCTACTATGTACAGCATGCACCTGTCAGTCAAAACAAAATATGGATCGGACTGCAGAGCAGAGCCCGGGCATCACAGTGAAAGCCCGATTTTATCAGTGTGTTTCAGGATACAATATGAGGGTCTGATGACAAAACAGCACATGCTGAGGGATTTCAGTCTTGTTTTCTAGTTACACAATCTGCAGTCTAATATCTGTCGTATTCTTAACATTGCAATGTACAACCAAAACAATGCTCCCTAAATGTATTTGTGTAACACACAAACATGCAGCACCACAGCAGCAGCATGCGAAACAGATCTGATGTGTGTTTCGAGCTTTGGGAGGAGAA
Source organism: Monopterus albus (assembly GCF_001952655.1). Taxonomy (NCBI): domain Eukaryota; kingdom Metazoa; phylum Chordata; class Actinopteri; order Synbranchiformes; family Synbranchidae; genus Monopterus; species Monopterus albus. The sequence goes on from NW_018127916.1 coordinate 1,316,812, forward strand.
CAGATAAATGCAAAAACAAACAAACAAAAGCCGTCACACGCCACTCAAAATGATCAAATTAATAATAATAAATGAAATCAGTCAAACCAGCAACTTACACAATGCAACTCATCACAAAGAACAGAAAAAGCAAAACAATTCAAGAAAGGAAATGACTGAATGTTCAGTTGTAACAAAACAATAACAAAAAAAGTATATTGTGCATCAAGATGTGAAGACAAGATGAAAAACTGATGACCATCAATGACAGCAAGCATTCACACACAGGGCTACCTGGGAGCAATGAACACATGTCCTTCAGACTCAAAACTGTTTGGCAGCAGTGATTCAAAATCTGCAACAGAAAGGGGAAGATTATCTGGGAAGAGCAGTGGGCAGAGCAGTGGGGAGCTGTAGGTAAACAGCAGCTGTTCTTCAGAGGTGCAGGGACGCAAAAGGGAGTTTACCATAGCAACACTGAGGTATCATGGGAACATTAACGTTAGCCAATATGGTGCCTAAAATAAAACCTGACTCTCAATGGATGACTGCTTTTTTTTTGTCATAAGCACTCACACCTTTTATTTATTTTTTCTTTATCACTATGTCAAACATTTTCTGATTCATTTGCTTTCAATCAAATATACTTTGGATGTCTGAGAACTGACTTGGCCACATGTGGTGTGTCAGGAAGCAAGTTCTCAGACGGATTACACACAGTGAGTGCTTTTAGATCAGGCAGGCATCAACATGGCCAACTATTGCAGGAGAGGTGGGTGAAGGTCCTGATGGAAGTGGTCACCCCTCAGACTGGCAGGGAGAGGGCTCAGAGAGAGACACAATCAGAGGAAATGCATTGCATTGTGAAGGGCATGTCGAAGGGCAACTTTATTTCATCTGTCACAGACAAAACACACAAAATATCAACCATCATTAAAGTCTCGAGAGGCGAGTCTGCGATGAATCCAACAGGTTATTTTCTCATTATGCCAGGACCTGTAACCCTGTACAGCAGAGGAGTCAAATATTGACATTTAGAGCTAAAATAGAGTGCCCAGGTAGTTTTCCGCCCACAATGCCGTGCACATCCAGGGTCAGGTTTACTGAGGAAGTGTTGGGCCGCACCCCTGCTGGTCTGAGGGGTGAGGAGGGAGGGAGACAAGCTGATGGAGACAGAGAGTAGAGAGGGACGACACAGGAGTCAGATGCTGCTCCAAGCAGCACCCTGACACCTGACAACATGGTAGGACCTGGGTGGGCAGGACAGCTCAGCCCTGTAGGAACAAGTCTGCATGATGCAACGCCTCAAGCTATAGACAAGACGCTTCGGCAGCTAACAGTAATGTGTTTTTTATACATAGAGATCAATACGTTTTTCAGTACATTAAAATATTGTGGCCACAAAAAAATGATGATTTACTTCACTATAAATAAGATGATATTGATGTCATGGTATATTAAGCCAGAAAATGTAAATTTCAGATTACTATGTGTACGTTCCTATATTCTGAAAATGTTTCAGCAAACAACAGAAATCTTTTATCGTATGTAACACTAATAAAAACCGATCTGGCTATTGCACTAACAAGTTTTTTTTGGCAATACCTGCACTCTAGTGTGAGAATTTATCAAGACATTTATGACACTGTCAGATAAAGACAGGAAGAAAGAGACAGACAAGTGAAAGAGAATCAATGATTTCAAAAGACAGAAATAGCAGTTAAGAAAAAGAGAGAAATATGGTAATAGAAAATGAGAAGAAAGTGAGAGAAAGAGAGGGAGAAAGGGGCAGAAAGAAGGCAGACAACCCATTTGGAGCTACAGTATTCACAGAAGAGGAAGGATTAGAAGTGGTGGACAAAAGACAAGCTTTAACAGAGAACATGAATATCTGTCTTCCTTGGGTGCAGTAGGCTTTTTTATGCTTCTGGAGCAGCAGAATATATGTGGTGGAGGGTGAGGTTGGGCGACTGTAGGAGCCATCGTGAGAGATGTGGGATCTGAGCTGCAGCAAGAAGGTGAAGAGGAAAAGGAAGAGGGATAAAAGAAGGAAGAGGAGGCAGAAAAAAAAAAGAGGGAAAAGGAAAGAAGAGGGGGTCCTGAAGGCAAGACGGGCAGGAACAGAGGCAAGCAGGCTGGGATAGGTGAGGGTACAGTAGGAAGGAGGTCAGCAGGAGGGGAGGGGGTGGGAAGGAGGAGGCAGTGGTAGGGAGTAGGAAGTAAAGGTAGGGAACGTGGACCAATATTGAATATACTTGCCCTTGCTGTATGGCCCTGTGTGGATCCATCAGAGAAGGAGTGAGCAAGAAAAGAAACAGAGGATCGGGTGGGAAGGGGGGGAATCACAGACAATATTTTATTCAATTACTGTTTGAATAAAAATATTGTTTTCTTGAAAGAAAGAAACCAATTTAAGTCAAACAAGACAAGAGAGAAAGAGAAATGAAAAGCAAACTTCTTATTTGCAAGAGCAAACGAGGAAAAACAAACAAAACAATGGAAGAAAGAAAAGACAGTGGGAAATCCAGGAAAGGAAAACTATAAAGACAAAACCAGTAACTGTGAGAGATAACAGTGGTGGAACAAAAAAAATGAATCAAATTAACCAGGAAAAGAGGTGAGTAACAGGGTCTGTACAAGTAAAGAATGAGAGAGACAACACGTGTCCCCATTCAGACCCAAAAAAAAAAAAAAAAAAAAAAAACTCCAACATTCGACAAGCCCTTATCCCGGGCTGTGTGGGAGTTTATCTGCTGAATGATTCCAAAGCTGAGAAACATCGTACACAATCCAACAGAAAATAAATAAATATATAAATAAAACAAAACACATGACAGAAGAAAAATTCCTCAAATAATAAAACTGATCATAAGGAGTGAAAAGCATGCATGTTTTCACAGTTCTTTAGACCATCAAATACTTTGAACACAGACGCTTCAGAATCATTACTTGGTGGAGAAGAGGCGAGAGCATTTGGCAAAAAAAATAATAGCACAACGGTCACCATTATTTTCACCCGAGTAACACAGTAAAACCACAGCTTTCACCTTTCTGTCAGTTGAGTTATTTTTTTCTTCAGCCAGTGTGAAGAAAAAACATCACCAGTTTACAGCACAGCATGAAGACAGGAGGGAACAGGGGGCAGTAGAGGAGTCGGGGGACTCGGGTAAGATCCTGCCTATCAGAGAGTGTAGGAAGGGGGAGAAAGGGGAAGAAGAAGAGCGGGGCAGGCGACTCCGCTCAGACTCTCCCATTGATGATGTTGGAGACCCAGGACAAAGAACTGAATAAGAGCTTAAGGTCATATTTGGGAGAGAGAGGTGAAAAGAGTGGAAAGAGAAAGAGAAGAGGAGTGCGCCAGAGAGTGAAGGATGCTGGGTATTCCCGGGTACTTACACTGCACCTGAAGGATCTGGTCGCTCAGGTTGGCCTTGATGTGGTTTTCACTATACGTGGGCAGAACCAGCCCTAGACTGAGGTAGATGCAGAAAGTCAGGAACATGTTCCACTATCAAAAGGTGGCATTAGTAGCAATGCTCCAGGAAAGACAAGGAAGATGATAATTACAAGCTAGCAAACACAGATGTAAACAATGCAGGTTCCAAAATATTCTACAAATTGGCTTAAAGCTACAGTATGTAACTTTTTTCACAAATTTTTGTGGAGGAAAAATGCTTTAAAATTTGTCTTCATGTGGAGAGGTACTGTCGAAGCCTCCTGTGACTCAGACTCATCGACCAGCACTGGCAGCAGTGCAGAGACATTAGCTTCTAAATGGTTTTGAGCAGGATTGACCTCTATAACAGTCAGAGATTTTTAATTATCTCTGCTTCATCATTAGTTTTGTTGCAATCTCATTTGTTGTAATTTCATAAAGACAAATATCTGAAGAGCTGGACAGAGCGTGGCGGTGCGTAGCAGATCATAGTAGAGCAGAGGGAGGGTGAGGTGAGCGGAGCTTCATGCTAGCATCACCTTAAATTACATATTGTTGCTTTAATAATAAGGAAATACATTAAACATGTTTTTTTAGACCTAAGTGGTTCACTGTGATTTGGTGAAAATGAATGAACACTGACATAATTGTTCGTTAGCAAGAAGACTCCACAGAGGACTTTTAACTGCTTTATAAGCCTAAGGGCTATTAACTCCAGGCTGGCCAGAAAGGAAGGCACAAAAGGATCTGTGATGACAACACTGACTGAGTTTGGTACTAAGAGCAACAACTTTCAAACTACACCTCAAAAATATTGATTAGAGTAGTTCTGAGATTTATTTCTGTTTAAGTAACAACCAATGAAAGGTTTCAAACAAAAGTTATAAAAACGAAAAAGCCACTTTTGCTTTGTAATACATCACTGCTGTAGTGTTTCTGTCTGATCTACGTATAGTAGGTTTTATGTACTAAAAATTCCCTCTTCTACCAAAGCTGCACATTAAAGAGCAAAATGTGTTCTATCTCTTAATCTGTGGTGCACTACAAAGCTAAAATATAACTCAGCAAGAGGATTAATTACAACAGATGGAAAATCAGATTGTGACATAGCAGGTTCACACTGAGCTACAGCTACAGCTGGCCATTAAATAAAGCTCATTTTGATTTAAAGTACTGCTTTAAACTCTAAAATGTAGGATGCAAAGAGTATAAAGCTCTGAAAGTCTGGCTAGGATTAAATTTGTCTATTGCAGGGTCGATGCTGGAATTTCCCTTTGAGTTAAATATTAACAGAATTGTGCAGAGAGAAATCCTCAAACTCAGCCAGGACCAGGCATGCTGCCAGCAGATATAATAAAAAAACAGACATCAGGCATTTGTAGGACTATTGAATATCATAAACTGCAATTTTCCAAGTGTTGCCTAGAGGAATTATGACGCAACCTTTAATGTTTAACAAAGTTCTGAGATGAGCAAACCACGCAACTAAAGACAGAAGACAGACTAGATTTTTTTTTTGAGAAGAAAAACGGCCCTTTAATTTGGGTGGTTCAGATTAATTATTTGATGTAAACACAGAAGACAAGTGACTGGTTTTGTCAATTCCATATGGTAGTGACAGTTACATGTAACAAACACAGCTGGTTGATGAGTAACAACTGTAACATCTGAGACCCACAACTCTAAACAGGCAAATAAAAAGCAGCGAAGTTGGACTTCACTCACGGGTTCAAGTTGCACAATCTGTTGGTGTGAGGTCAGGTGATCATGTCTGATTTGAAACCTACCTGTAATCTGTACCCTCCACAGGGGTCCATGTGTACGTCCGCATGGCCTCGTCGATGTACCTCTGTTGGCAACCACAAAGGCTCTGATAAGTAACACCGTCACATCCTTGGCATGTCTCCTCCCATAATTGGAGGGAAACAACATATCCTAAACATACTGAGTGATTCAGATTGGTTAAATCGCCATTCAGGAAGGTGCTACTCTGGATCATGATTGAGTCTCATATATTGATGACTTGCCTCATCAACTGACTTAATGAGTGTCTTGATTTTCCTTTGCCCTGATTTGCCATCAATCATTAGTCGGCGGATCTAAAAAGCAAGCGAGAGATGCTGTGACATGAGAAGGCATAGAAATAGTGTGGAACAACAGGTGGCAAATATACAGATTAAACACATGAGAATACACATGACTTTATGCCACTGACAATGCTTCAGAGAGACTGTTTTTTTTAACCTCCTCCTTGTTGCTGTCCTCCAGCTCTGCATCCAGAAAGTCCAGAGTGACAGGCTCCCTGAAGTTAATGATCTGAGCAGAGAGACGAGAAGCAGGGGAAGACAGAGGGGGGCGGTTAACACCAGTCAGCACAGGAATAATGTCTAAATTTAGCTTCAGAAGCAGCAGACACATCTGATGCAGAGCTGATGTAGCAGTTGGACCTACCTTAGGTTGCAGGTTGGGATGCAGCAGTACATAGCCATTTGGATCAATGGCAAAGATGTAACCATTAGCCCCAAGCTGCACAAAAAAAGAGGGTGAATGAAGATCCCATAATCATCAATATGTGAATGTGAGAGAGTGGTACTGAGTGTACAGCACGCTCACTCTGTATGTAGGTGTCTTCTTTTTTATTTCATTGATTGCAATGTCTACTCCCATGACTCCCAGAATGAGCTGGTTCTGCATTAAGAAGACATAAAGCGATTATTAGCATTCTACCCACAACCCCAGCTGGCATCAAAGAATCACATCGAGCTGCTGTGCTGTGAGGATGTTAACATCTCCATGCCATCTCAGACTTATCGTCACTTTGAGTGCAATCTGATTAGTCAATCTTTTTACAGTCTTTCTAAAGCTGAGTTGTTCTGCGGCAGCATAACGCTTTAAGCCTGTGAGATAAGCTCAGAGTAAATACTTTGATTGTGGATGAAAGCAGATACATCAGCTGTATGACTGTGATGTCTGTTGTCCCCTCAGGGGGGAGGTGTTGCCTTGAAGAGCAGCAGCAATGTGGACGCCATTACAAACGCCTGATGATGGTCAACAGCACCGATGAGATGCAAATAAAACCCTCTGGCTACTTTGGCACCTGCTTCTGTTTATATAACTCTACACCTTCACAGATCTAAGCACCTAAATGCCAGTAAAAACACTGACTTAAGAGCTGTGGTATACATTACATATATAGTTTGTTTACTTGTAAATGTGTGGGTATTTTAATCCATGTCTTGTATTGCAGTGTTGCTTTTACCTGAGAGCTTGCACTATCAGCAGTGAGGTTGAACACTGGCATTGTCCCAGTGATGACAAGGCCCAAACCCTACAGGAATTTACAAATTAGAGAATTAAAAAAAAAAAAGTTAATATAGTACAAAATAAAAAAAAAAGAACTGCAAATAAGTGAAGTAAAACTTAAACTCAATAAAAAGAGTAAAACCGAATAGATAGAAAGGTTCTGACAACAAATCTACCCATAGGTTATTATATTAAACTGTGCAAACAATCATATACTAGGACAAATTGCAAGAGTTGATGACCCTGAATTTGCCAAATATTTTTAAGAAACACTGATGATTAACAAAGAATGGAAGGACTAAACAATGAAACAGAATTATAACACTGTATTAGCCTACAGACGAAATATTTTGGGAACCTTACATATTAACTAAGTGCTGATCAAATAAAATGTTCTTTCTTTGTAAGGCGCCTCTCACCAGAGCATCCTGGTAGACGTTTGTCCACTGCACCTGCTTGGCTCTGGGCCCAGCCAGCACCATAGGACGGCCCAGGACATCCAGGTACTCCTGCAACATTAAAACCACACATGCAAATATGAGCACACATAATCAAACAGACATAATCAAACAGACATTTTTAGTGCTTGCCATGTACTGGTGATAAAAGCAGAGAGCTGGAAAAGCATCATGTGTCATAAAACTATAAGGCCCTGGCCGGCCTCCTCGCTGTCACCACACAAACCGATGGGCCACTGGCAGCAGCACCCTGGCACTGCCAGGCCATAAAAGTCTCCAGTCCTGAGCCACTTTAGGCAGTTTTTCATCACTATGAAGGAGCTATTAAAAACACATTAAGGGTGTCAATAGCGTGGTGTGCAAACAGGCCATTCTCCCAGAGGCTCTACTGTCAAAGCTGGCACTGTGGGAATGTCCCATAGCGCCTGTGAACAGAGGCGAGGGGTTAAGTCTACTAGTAATACATCATATTCACTACATTCTTTTGTTCTCAGGCACCACCTCATACAACAGCTGAGATGTCATTTTTTTAGTAAACAGCCTAACTGGTCCATGCCTTTTTGAGACTGTGTAACTGGTAAAATTATACAAGCAACTGCAGTTTGAAGGAAAAAATAACTGTCTTCAGTGTCTTGTTGCTGTACCGACCACGGACAGAAAAACAGTAAACAGACTGTATCGTTCTGACAATATTTACAAAAGCTCCCAATTCCTCCTCGGTCAGTGAGTTCTACTGTCAAATGTCTATCCTTACTGTATGAATCCACACAATCTATTTAAATATAACAACAGGATAGGCAAAGAAGCTATGCCCAGGGTTGAATGGTAATTTTAAAAACATTAAGCAAGTCTTACATGATGACAACATTCCATCCATTTTGCAGAGAAAAGAGAAATTTCTGACCCTTGCCACTACCCTTTGTGAATCTATCCTCGATACACATAAGGGGTGCTTTGCAAAAGCACACAACAATTTCAGTATTATGCATTTGACCATTTGTTTTTCAACACCTGAACAGTGAGGTGCTGACAGGCGCAACCTATTCTATTATTAGCTCAATAAAAGTCCAGTTTAACATGCTACAGGGAGATATTCCATCAGGGCAATGACAGTCAGACCTTTTCACGGGATATAGGAGAAATTTTCCGCCTGGCTAGAACAATCAATGAAACATAAAAAGACAACAACCGAGATGTGTGGTCAAAAAAGAACCAGAGCCGTATAGAGTACAGCATCACTGCCTGTTGTCTGACTGGGAACCCTAACAACCATGATGGCACGGAGTAAACTCATCTGTACAGTCCCTTCAAAGGTGAAACATCCTAACTGATGTTTGGCCTGCTGCTGCTGCTGCTCCACTGAGCGAGGGAGCCAGAGTGGTCAAAAAGAGTCTGAAAATTAACATTAAAGTCACAGATAATCATGTAGACAACACAAAATGTAGCACA
>NW_018127916.1:1325513-1325980 GCF_001952655.1 Monopterus albus
CTGTAGTCCATCTGTTCTTTGAATGTTGTCATCTTAGTCAAGTGAGACTATGTGATGAGTGTGTGATGTTGAAGAGCAGAGTGTGGTTAAATAACACAAGGCCCCGATGCATCTTGCAGGTCTATGCAGAGAGCTGTAGTCGCCCACCTTCAGAAAACCTATTAGATTAAGTGTCAGTTCTTACAATATAAATATGCCAGAGTTAATGGAACAGCTGACAGTCTATACTGGGGCCTGATCGCTCACCGGGAGGTGGGGGGGGGGGGTTGGGGGGGGGTTCAGGCGGAGGAGGGGGGGGCAGGGTGTGCAGTAGCTCCCCCACCTCCCAGCAACTGAGTCAATTTCTACAGCTGGAAAGAGGCTATCTCAAGGGCCTGCAGACGCTCGCTGGGCCTCAAGACAAAGAGGGCTGCAGGGTCTGGGGTGTGTGACCTGACTGGAGGTGTGTGTATGTACGTGTCAGACAG
>NW_018127916.1:1326008-1356600 GCF_001952655.1 Monopterus albus
GGAAAGAGATCTGAAAGATTTCAAATCACAGATTCCAAAAAAACCTTCTCATACAACAATATCTGTTATCACCTCATCTCAACCTGTTACTTCCTTTCTTTAGTCATCCAGCTGTAGCATCTTCTGTCCGTTTATGAGATAGAGATAACTACAGTCTGTGTACTTATCAACAAAGCAAGGATGAAGGAAGAATAGCTTCTTGCCTGAAATAGTTTTTGTGGGTTCATAAAGATACATAGAGTAGGTCTTACCTGGGTGTTGATTCTGATTGCTCCAATCGATGGAATTTCAAAGTAGTAACCTGAAGATGAAGAGGAGAGAATCAATACTTTATTCCAACAGATATCTTGTGTGCAGCCTTCCTTATGGTGCATGTCTGTGGCACAGAACGTTGAGTTTTCAAGAGTTAAACCATCACAGTATGTACAAAATGGATCCATTTGTAGAATGGAGTCTAATCTCCTCCATATGATTAGGTATCATCTCCAGTTGATGATGAGTCGTGCAAACATGGCAGAGCTCATGACCACTGACTCCTCCACACTCATGGCTGTGCTGCAGGATGTAAATGTAGAGGCTCATTGGGAATGCTGAGCCCTAGGCGCTGCTGCTGATAATTACAAATGGAGGAGTGTGACCGACTGGGTCAGTAACCATGCCGCTCCCCAAGTTATTAAAGCTATGAGTGTTTATACAAAGAGCTGTGAAACAGAGGCAGCATCATCAGAATGTTAAAAGGCAGAGACGACTTATTATTTTGATACATTATGCACTTTGCTAGTGGTTTGTGACAAGATTTGCCTTCTCTGTCTCATTTATTTGCACATCTGAGGGGGCAGACATGCGCTCGAGCACATGCGTACACATCTCTGCAGGTGCAGATTTTTGTTGCAGTTTTGTTCAGAGCAGCAGTTTGTCCCAGTGCTCTTGGCTACATGCCAGAAGTGGCATCTGTGGTTGTAGGTTAAAGCTTGGTGAGAGGCGAAGAGAGGAAATATAGGCAGTAACCGGAGAGTACGAATATGGATCTTGTTCCATACTGTGTAGGTCAACAACAGAGATGCACAGTGTGACGGGCAATTATGAATTTAATCAATAACCTATTTACTTTGTAATGCTCATTTACATAATGCCTCAGCGGTATGAGAAGCCAGTTTTCCTCGAACATCATCTTCACATTCATGAAGGGTCTGTTCCAAGACAAATATTTAAAAAATAATTTTTGGTATGGTTCAAATAACTAGGCTAACTACTTTGCACTGAGGTTGACAATACTGATTAGGTCAAGATTTATGCTATGTGCACCTATGTATGTATGTTTTCTTCCTGTGTAGACCAACATGCACTATTTCCTATTCATATTAAGTTTTCTTATTATGTCTTGCTGCAGCACAGCTGCATGGTGGTTAGTGCTGCCACCTCACAGCAAGAAGGTTCCGGGTTTGAGCCCTGGCTGACCTGAGGCCTTTCTGTGCCGAGTTTGCATGTTCTCCCTCTGCCTGTGTGGGTTCTCTCTGGGATCTCCAGGCTCCTCCCATAGTCCAAAGACATGCAGCTTAGGTTGACTGGTGACTCTAAATTGCCCATAGGAGTGAGTATGGGTGTGTGTGTGTGGTTGTTTGTCTACATGTCAGCCCTGTGATAGACTGACGACCTTTTTGAGGGTGTACCCTGCCTCTCGCCCAGTGTCAGCTGGGATTGGCTCCAGCCCCTCTGTGACCCTATTCAGGAATAAAGCGGTATAGATAATGGATGGATGGATCATGTTGTGCTTAAGACAACACAAACTGCAGCAGGTTTACCCAATAAACATGTTTGTTTTAAGTGATATGGTTGAGGATTTTACTTCTGTTGTAATTGGCAGTCTTGAATTTATGGGAGTGTCACTGCTGAAGGTATGGAGCAAGTTGGACCATCTGTGGTCGAATGGACCAAAAGACTTTAATTCACATACACAGGGTGGAGCTGAAACCCAAGTCCAAGAGTTTGTTGACCAGTCTACTGGGAATGATGCTATTAAATGCTGAGCTATAATCAACAAAGAGCATTCTTATATATGTCCCTTTCCAGTCAAGGTGTCAAAATCGTGTATGTAAAGTTGAAGAATGGCGTCCTCAGTGGATCTTTCTGCTCTGTAGGCATAATGGTTGTGTGTGTTTATGTTTGTGCTTGTGTGTGTTACTGTAGTTTGTCAAAAGTGTGTATTGTATGTCACGAGCGAAGGGTTAGGGCCTGTGGAAGTGTCGGGGAGCTGGCTCTGTTGGAGTAAAATACCAAAGAGTAATAAGAAGATATGAGAGCACAGCTCCACTGAGGCTGGTGCATCAATGCTATTGTCTCATGTTGGCACAGACTTTAGTACCATGGTAATCACTACAGCGGTGAGTAGCAGAGAACATGTTGGCACAGAGGCATAATCCTGGACTTTCCCCAGCCTGACAGGGAGATGGCATGGTAATCATCCTGCTACCAGACTCCTCCTGCTAATTAATAACAACTTCTGGGGAGATACTTCTAAAGCACTTGGCTCTACTTGCAATAAGCTAATCAGCAGCAGCAGTTGGCCGAGGCTTCATACACAAGGCTAAAGTCCTCATAAAGGAGCCGCTTTAGATAAACCGAAACACTGAGAACCAATATTAAATCAAAGTACAGAAGAGTGGAAAAGAAGTGGGTTATGGATTTAAAAAATGACAGTGTTGAAAATGGAGCACAGCAATAGCAGTCAGTTAGGTGGGGCTAAAATGAGCTGAGCCAAAATGAGAATCACGCAGACAATGCAGCTAACAAGAAGAACGGCTGAGTCACATGGGTTGACACACCGTCAGTCAGAGACGGGGGGGGGCCTATTTGCTGGGTTATTTTAGGTACTGCGGCAACTTTAATAATATATTCATCTCACATCACACACAGTAAGACAGACAACTGAATACTTCTTAAAGATAATGGGTCTGTAACGTTTCAGCTGGCTTTAACACTTTATGTTCTGGCAGATGTGATCAGATGTGCTTTGTTTCACCTGTAAGTACATCAAACAGTAATGCCATAGTGTCCTGGAGAACACCGGTACATCACTGCAGCAAGGTCAGAGGTTACACCACTGGAGGCCAGCAAAAACAAAATTATTAGGGGCTGTTAAGTTATTCTTTAAGTTGTGAGTTATACATATACTGTATTCAGATGGGTACTACACAAAGTAAGGTGCCACCAGAACAGCTTCAGTGCACTTTGGCATTAATTCTACAAGTCTCTAGACTCTACTGGAAGGATGAAAACCATTCTTCAAACAGATATTCCCTAAGTTGGTGTTGTGACGATGGTGGTGGAGATGCTGTTTAACATGTTGGTCCAAAATCTCTGATAGGTGTTCAGCTGGGTTGAGATCTGGTGACTCTGGGGGCTATAGCACATGATTCACATCATTTCCATACTCATCAAACCATTCAGTGACCCCTTGTACCCTATAGACAGGGGGCCACGGTCATCCTGAAAGAGACAATTCATTTATTCAGGTTTCTCCTTAATTGTCACCCATCTGTCCACACTGTGTGTGTGGCCTCATAGCAAGGAGGTCAAAGTGAATTGTCCCACTGTTCAAACGCATGCAGGTTTAGTTATTTGGAAACTTTAAATTACCCATATTTATGAATATAGCCTATGCGTGTTGGCCCTGCCACAGAAGCAGCTTTTGGCCATGAATAATGCAGTACAGAAAACTGATAAATATATTCTTTTTTTTATATAGTACGTTAGCGTCATAACTGTTCTGACATTCTCAGAATCTCAGATTTTTAATTTTTCACGTCCCATTACTGGTCATTCTTTCTTTGCCTATGGAAAGGCACCTAAAGGGTCCATACTCTTCAACCCAACATGTACTGTTGTGTACACTTGGCCTTGGCAAAAGTGTTCTCATTAAACTGCAACTACTGATTCTAATGACTGATTTTAATGACCGATTAGGCTTTGAATTTCCCATTTACTGTAAGAATAACTAGACTGGGTCTGTGTTCAATAGACACTCAGTACTGTACCTTTATGTAGCAAACATTAAATTGCAATTTTGGACACTTTTGGAACATCATTAAGAGGGTTAGTGTCACCCAACTGTAAATTTTCCACATATTAAATGTGATGTATTGCATTGGAGGGTTCTTAATAGAACAACATTTGCTCCATTGTGGAGATTTTGACAGGACTATATCGTGTAAATGTCAAACTGAGAATTCAGACAGCCAAATGAAGCAGGTTGGGGACAAATAAGATGCCCTATATGGTAAATAAGGAGTGATTTGGGACAGAACGTGGGATCATGTTCCAAGAATCCCCTACAAATTCCTTCTTGCTGACAGTTCCTTTAATATCACCATGCACAATCTAAGTATTGTCCAACTGATATTAAGCATGATGAAAAATGCAGCCATCTATGAAAAACCTTCTCTGCTTCAATTACTTCTCTTTTACATTTTACATAGAAACACATGTTTCAGTAGAAACATCTCATCCTCTTACCTCTGTTGGCACAAGCGATCCACTGCAAAGGGGTGACATCATAATTATGCTGGCCAACAGAGAAGGTGAACACACGAACCTGGATGGAGAAAAAGACAAATGGGTAGAGACAGAAAGGACAAAAGAGACAAACCATTTGAAGGGAATACTAGAATAATGCAGGCATGATTAAAATGGCCAAAAACCAAAGTTTCTACAGAGACTGGAGCAAAACTACACCACACACCTCCTCCTGGGTAGCAGAAAATTCACAGCCATGTGTCAACTACAATGCGCACATCTTAACTATGATTAGATTATCTTTCCAAGTCAACTCACACAACGGTCTCAGACTGCAGTGAGAAAGTTGTCAAACTGCAGATTATTCCTGTTTGACAGCAGCTTTCATGAGGGAACTGGATAGTAATGGATATCAGAATAAATATTGGTAGGGCTGAGAAATGGGGGGAAGGAGGGGTGGAAGTGACAACACGATGGGAACAAAGACACAAACTGTGGAGCTATTGGTTGTAATTTTATAGGCTCTGATGATGAAGTAGCTAATTAGTCAGAAGGTCGGAGCTGTTAACACCAAACAGCAAAACAACTTGAAGGAAACAAAATGAGGGGGTGGGGTTACAAAGAGTTGAAGACTAAAGAGATGAATCACAAGAGGAAAAAGCCAGAATCAAAGCATCCAAAATGGAAGTGGAGAAAGCTTGGAGAGGACATTATGCTGCACAGATTGGAGTGCTTGGCGTGTCTGACAGCCCCACTAACACGACTGTCTGTGCTATAATGAGACATTGTCAGTGCAAAATGGTGGGAGACAGGGAGGAAAAAAAGGGGCCTGCTGAGACAGTTTCTGGACATGCATGGTCTCATGGGCTGGCAGAGCAAGTAGATGAATGGATAACACCCTTGTGGGGACAGCCTCACCGTTTTGTTGGGCCAGTTGTACTTCTCAAAGATTTCCTGTGCACGATCCTCACCGCCATCTGTAAACATCATTATCATCTTATTGCAGTTGGCCCTTGGGGCACTGCTCTCCTGTGGTACATGAAGAGGGAAGGCGATCACGCTCGAGCATCATGTAAAACAGTGTAGTATTGTGGTAAGTACGTCAATGAAGTAAAGGGGAAGGAACACAATATACAGGTATTATAGAAAAATGAAGGCAACCCCACTAATTATAAACAGTATAAAATCATAACAAATGGTTAATGATGCACCATAATGTAGCTGCAATAAGACATAACTTCCAGTTTAATTGCCAGCATCTACAGCTCCTCTAGCAGACACCCTCTGCTCTTAGACCCAGATAAGGAGAAACTCACCTCTAGAAATCCCTTTAAACATTTCTTTAAACTCATTTAACACTTAAAGGCAAATTTCTGTAATGTCCCTTATGTTTAAAAATGTGTGTGGGTACATATATGATTGTAACTTGATTTATTATTGGTGCCTAATCTGGAAGTGTTTAAGTATAACATGGAGATAGGGCACTGTTTGTTCCGGAATGACGACCATTTTGTCATTTTTGTCACTCAAATTATTTAATATCTAAAACTTTTGTGTTTCGTCTACTCGTACATCATTTGACCAGACAGGAGGGAGTGACTAAATAATACTTTCCCCCTTATACTGCTTCATCTACACACACAGGGTTCCTTGCACTATCATAATTTTAGTATTTAATTTGAAGTACACAACATTATTCTAATGTTAAATTTGATTGTGTCAAGACTTTCGCAGACATTTCAGCACTACTGTATACGCTTATAGCCAGGCACCAGTTTTTAGCGTTCAGTTTTGATACATCTCCTCTCCCTGCTCGGACGGCAGCTGCTATGGATATCCAGGCCAGCCACATGTCAAACTGACAAGATTCAGATAAAGATAAATAATATTGCTACAATTACATATTTTTATTGTACTTCTGCCACCAATCATGGGAGTGAGTTTGCCACAGGGAGCGATTAAAAGGGGCCTTTTTATTTCTCATTCTGCTGGCAGAGGAAGGGGTGGGGGGGGTGGGTTGGGGGCTCCAGCATTTGGCTCTGTGCCTCCAAGCCCATCAGAGGAATATAAAGCGTCTGTGGCTGATCTCCTTTAGGCTGTGCTCATCAATCATCCCATCAGAGCCCATTAGGGTGGCAGCCTCCTAAAATATACAGCGGCATACGGAGCTGAGGCAGCACCTGCATTGAGCGCACACGGGCTGCCGACAGACGTCACAAGAGCACTGGCTGCTGCAGTGTCACTCCATCGCCACAGCAGTTACAATCAGACTATCTCCAACAATGACAGAACACTGGAAATGTCTTGTACAGACTTGAACCCTTCACTGTCAGAACTGTTATCACAGTAAGTTCAGTTGTGTTAACTGGACTAGACAGCAACTCTCACAGAATGTAAGATGCTGGAGCTACAGTGCATTATATATGTTATTTACGACTATCTAGAAGCACATGATTCATCAACCAAACAAACATCCACCCAGGCATTACCATGCCATGAAAGATGTGTTGGTTCTTACATTGAGAAGCTGCTCAAAGGCAAATGTGAAGCCAGACTTGTAATCAGTGGTTCCTTTGGCCTGCATATGCATGACGGCCTCCTTGAAGATCTTTTTGTTACGAACGTTCGCTTGGACGAGTGTCCTGAAGCATGGAACAACAGCATCGGCCTTCTCATTGAACTAGAAGGGAAAATACAAAAACACATGTGAGCACAACATATATGTACACAAACTTCTCCAGACAAAAATACCTTCAAATAAAAAAATTAAAAAAAAAAGTGTGGGTCCAGCTGTGTTTTCTCCATCATACGTGTGTGTGTGTGTGTGTGTGTGTGTGTGTATGTGTGTGTGTGTGTGTGTGTGTGTAGTTCATGGTGGCAGGATGCAGACATGAGTATGTGCAGATGTAAGCTGCCCTTCTGCTTTCTGGCTGGCAGTAAACACTGGTAATTACAACTTTCCACACAAAGAACAGGTGCACAGGCAACACCAATGCAAACAACCGAACAGAAACCCAGCCAAGGTAATATCATCTGTCTCATCTCATCCACCAAATTAGTTTAAAAGTGTGTGTGTGTATGTGTGTGCGTGTATTTCCTACTTGTTTTCAGTGTCTATGCATGATTACAATATTAGCAGAAATGTCTGTAATAGCATGTTTCAAACGTTTCTTCTTAAAGGTCAGCTTTAAAATTTACTAACATTTTCAGACAGATGGTTTGCAAAATGTCGACATTTCTCACAGGTTGGCCCATATTTAAATTGGCTGACAAAGAAATCAAAGAATATTCTGAGCCACACATTCAACAATCATAACAGCGGTATTTCTTCGTATCACATCTTTGGTGCCATAAAAGGTTGTGATATATAGCAGCAGCTCTGAAACAGGATTAAGAAAAAAATGTATGATATGAAGAAATTGCTAGGAAATAGGAAAAATGCACATATGAGTAGTTGTTTGATGAGAAATAACTAGGATGAAACATGTAAAATTAAAACAGAATAAAGAGGTTTGGCCAGTAATTCTGTTGTAATTTATTGTTATAAGGTATGTGGCCACAGGAACACCGGCTTTACATTTATTCTGAGTGACAACAGTGAGGATATGGGTACATAGTCAGTGATGTACCCAAGGTCATCAGGTGTTTTTCAGGTCTTTCCAGCATCATAAACCCTTGCTTGGGCGACTCTGAGGTTGATCAAGCCTCAGCTTGTCCCCAGCTGCATTCTCCTACAGATCTGCTCTCGTCAACCATAGCCACCCGGAGGCTCTTCTCTGCAGCCTGTGTTGTTATTGATGACTTTCCTCTTTCTCTCGCCTGTGATGCCAAGTGTAGTGTAGGCTCTGTAGACGGACTGCCCTGAAAAACCCCTTTGCCTTCCTTCCACCCATTCCTGTGGCAGTCATTTACCAGGATGTCCCATTTCTCCCTCTTGCATTGGAAAGCCTCCTCCATGCAGTCCTCCCATGGTACTTTAGTAGGCTAATGAAGTCATACCTACCAAAACAACCAGTACCCCTTGTGGCCATATACCTGTTATTGTAACAATAAATTATACTAGAATTAGTGGCCAAACCTCTTCATTCTGCTTTAATTTTAGGTGGTATTTCCAAGTGATGTCTAGTTATTCATAAACAACAACTCCCAGGCTATTTCCTAACAATTTCTTCATATTACTACCTAGTTAATAGCCAGCAAATTAAAGGGTTACCAATACATATATAAATAAAATAAAATATCCAACCCACAATGGGTTACATCTTCTATCTCAAATACATAAAAAATAAAAAAGTTCTATGAAACAAATTCTGCATTATTGTATCTAAACACACTTCTATTACAGAAGTGAGGTCACAGTTGAACCTAAAGAAGCATACAAAGTCTTTGATGATTATTTTCAGTAGATTTTTAGTCAGTGTTTTGTGTTTGCAAATAATTTATAGCATGCTTTTGTAAGTCCTCACTTTCTTTATAGGGATGAAAATCAGATGCGTTCCGACCCAGATTACTATGCTCATTTCTTGCTCTTAGAGCTGGGATTTAGAGGCATACAGTGGCTAAGAGCAATGGATTATGAAGGATTACTGAAGGAAGTCTCCAAATAGAGCCACCACACCAAGGATATGGATGTTTGTGTGCGCGCGTGTTATCTGTCCTGCAATACAGGATAACATTAATATTCCCCTAAACATTAGTTCTAATAGAAAGCTTGGTAATCAGCAGAGTGAGAGAGACAGACGGATGCACAATCCCACATGGACAACTGTGTTGCAGGGAGAGCAAATACACTGTAATGAGAGAAGTGCAGCATACAGTATGTACTGCAAGCAAACAACTGGGAGCACTGTGAGCGCACTGGGCCGTTTACTGACTCCCTGCAAGATTGTCAAATGCTTAATGAATGCAATAAATGTGTGCTATTGCTATTTTCAGGAGTGATTTGTGTCATTAATTGCAAATCACGATCTGCACGATTTCCACTTACCCTGGCCACATTCACATAATCGTCATCTGACAGAGTGTCCAGCATCTCCACAACTGAGGTTTTCATGAGCTTCAGAGTGAGTCCACTGACACTTCCACTCCTGCAGCAAAGAAGCAGCAAAGCACTAAGAGGTTCAGTTACAGGAAGATTTGTCTGAGTCTTGGGAGCTACATGAATTCATGTTTTTCATATTCTATGCATTTGTTAATGTTATTGTTTCATCACAAAATTATTCCATATGTGGGCATAATTTCAAAGTAGCATCTGTATGCTGCACAGTAATGTAGTGGGGAGTGGACTTCAGTTAAGGCCAGAAGATGAGAAACAATTGCCTTCCTCTACTTTTAGGCTTTCCCCAGACCAACAGGTGGCACTAGCGCCCTTTGAACAAAACACACTCTAGCCAAGGGGAATACATCAAAAGAGGAGGAAGAGAGATACTCACACATCCACAATGATGACCATGTCCTTTGGAGATGAAGCACCTTGGATATACCTGCACAAAAGACACAAAGAACTGGCTTTAATTTGTTCCCAGAATCTTTGAATTCTCCCTTTAGTGCAGTTCACAAAGTCACAATGAACTGAGCCATGATAATATGGCACAGCCACGGCTGAGCCTAATTAAGCTACAGAATACAGACAAGGCTTATGTACTCAGAAGGGTTAATAAGTTGTTCTATATACTTCAGTATTGGCAACAGCTACTGTAGGATTCCTCTATAATGAATTACAATGCCAACTTTAAATAATTCCTGTATAAGTCAAAGTAATTGCTAGTTTATAGTCTAAGTACTTAGTAAACATTCAGGACAGTGGCCTACACTGGACTGTACAATCTTCTAACCACACATACCATATATTTCCGACACCGATCAACATGCTGAAACAGGTCTTACATAGCAAAAGTCCGTCGTTTGTGAAAAAATTGAAAAATGTTTCAATAAATCAAAGTACTCACTCTTAACTAAAGGAAAAACAGAAGACTTTAGGGCTTAAAACAAATATCAAAGACATACAATTTGATTTTCTTTGTAGTCACACTATAGTGGCTCATACTTTCTAATAAGATGTATATTTAGTCACTTGAAATTTACATAAACTTGACAAGGAGCAGCCTGAGCAGTGTTGGCCTGTGCTGAGCTAAGTGCTGTCAGTAAAATAAGAAAAAGCTGACGCTCTCTTCCTTTGATGACTCATCAGTTGGGTGTCAAACACATTATTTATTCTGGCGGTCCCTTTGTCAGAGGAGGCACAAGCTGCTTAAAACCATTATGCTTCTGCTGCAAATAAGCTCCTAAAATAGGGCTGTTCTGGATGCTTGCCATTTATGGCACAGCGTAGGCCCACAAGGCAGAGACGGCCCTGAACTAGCAAGGCCAGACAACTTGTATCTTGGAAGGGGTGCACACATAACGTCTGTCTGTGGTTGATAGAGGATGACTTACAGAGGGAAATCAAAAATGCCCTCATTCCGCTCCAGTGGCAATTAAATTCACATTTACCCCTGATACAAAGAGAGCCGAGATTGATGGACATTAGAGACTTTTCGCCGGCACACTGCAGGGTGTGTGGGGGGTTTCAAATGTGAGTAATAGTTTGACATTGTGAGGAGTGGGCAGGCGAGCAGTTAGCAGTCGTCTTAGGCAAAGGCAGAGTGATCATCAGGGGTCTCTTTCTGCTGATTATCAGCCGTTCCGCTGAGTATGGAGAGAAGCCAGCAGCTGCCTGTGGGCCAGACAGCCTCTTTTCTCATGCTTGGCCAACCTGATATGGAGGGAGAGTGATGGAGCCTTGGCTCCACAAGTCTCAGCACTCACTAGCATGCACCACTCTAAACTGTAGAATGACCCCTGACCCAGGCTGAAGTTATGTCCCTCAGCACACTGTCTGGCCTGTTCAAAGCGGTTTTTCAGACACAACCTGGGCTGTAAAGCTGCCTGTAACCCCCCCCTCCCCCCAAGGGAGAATCCAATTATTTTCAATGATAAAGAATGCCACATCAAAGGTATAACTTCAGCAGCTCTCCACAGCTGTGTTTGGCGTGTGAAATCAGGTCTGGAACTATGAGGCATATTGGCATGCACTACTTTTATCAATTTAATTACTGAAATCTTAATTTGAGGGAGTGAGAAAGAAAAGAGAGAGTGAGCTGACTCCTGTCTTTTGAGTGGATGGGGTTTGTGAAAGCGATCACTGATGCAGGATGGAAACTTGGTCAGAATGTGGCCCACGTCTCCACTCCCTCAGGCTCAGGGATGGAGACACCCCATCTGAAGATTGAGGGAGGGTCATTTGGTGAGGGCTGATGCCTGCAGACCAACTGCAGGATTTCATTAACTTCTCTGGTCAGTCTATTTCTCATAGAGGAGAATGGTCTTTTAACTGTACTTCCAAGTTATTTTTATGGGGCTAAATGTTAATTATAAGGCAAAGCAGACCTCTTTTACTCTCAGACCTCATTACAGGTCATCTTCCACAGCCACAATGTAAAATCTCACAGTGACCGACCATGCAAACCTTGGCTCTAAAATCTACTGAGAAAATATCACTTTAAAGCAGATTGTCTCTGTCTAACTGTGAAAATGGCAACATTGATCAGCATTAATGCGGTTTAAGAGGAATGTGTGAGCAGTGCTGGAGTAGAGAAAAGTAACCATGAGCCAGGATAGCGTCACTCAACACCGAAGCTATAGTGCTGCCACGGCTGATCTTCCCTGCAGATTGCCTTGGTGTATCAGCACCGCTCACTTTCTCTCCATCGCCTGAAGTACAATTGAATTTTCTCTGTGCCTCTGAGCAGGGAACATCAGGATCAGAGAGAGCAGGACGGAGTCAAGGATTTTCAGCCCACAGGCTGATATGCAGTGTATAGTTATGATAAAAATCATGAATAAAGGCTGGTATCAGTGTATAATTCTCCACATTTTGACTCATGGATCCAGATGTGTTGTTTCTGCATGGATTCCAGTCAGTAATTACCTCGCAGTTTCTGCCCACTGATGCCATTCTTTCCCTGTCATTACCCAGTCTCCTGCATGCCAAGGCCAGGTGACAAGCAGATGGGCCTGGCTGGTGCTGAACTGAGCCCTGTCACCCATTTTGCCCCACTGCGACGCAACCGTCAGCCGACAGACACAATACATCAAACCAATGCTCTCTCACTGGAAGTTAGTCAGCATCTGACCACTGCTACCACCAAAACTATTCTGAGCATTATTTTAGATGTCACTGTTGAATTTACACATGAATCCAATCTGGCACAGTTTCAGTTAACAAGGTCCAGCTGAAGACAACATAAGAAATTAAACATTAAAAAACTAAATGTGATCTGTTGCAATAGAATTTGTTTGCTCTTATTTTAACTGACAGTTCTGTTTTTTTTAAATGATTGTTTATTATTAGTTTATTGACACATTGATTTATTATGACAAAGAAGTGATCAAAGAATTTTCAATTTGTCAGTAGATGTAAAATTTAAAATCAATTTTGAATACTGATTGTCATTTACCAAAAAAAACATTCAACATTTGCTGGTTCCAGCTTCTAAAATGAAAGAATTAATTTCTTTTTTCTGCTTTTACGTTGTAGTAAATTGGATCTGCTTTTATTTTTGTTCTATTGGTCTGACAAAACTATCAGTGTCTACACATCACCTTGAGCTCTGAGACCTTGTGAAGGGCATTTTTGAGCATTTTCTTTAATATCTCGTAGATTAATTGATCAATAACAAAACTGCATTCACAAACTAATTGATAAGGAAAACAGCTCTTAGGCAATGTATGGGGACTTGCAATATATCACAGACAGTACCAGAAGTCATTTGAGCTAACAGCAAATAACCTTTTATCGCTGCAGGTTAAATGACCTTTTTTCATACTGTGATATATTAACTAAACAAATTGAAATGCGAGTCTGGCCACAGCAGCAGCAGTAGCAGCAGCAGCAGCGACTTGTATGCCCATAAAAATGACCAGAAAGCCATAGAATGCATAATGTATGTCATGAAATAGCACGTTCATACCATCACAAAGACGTAAGTGATAATATGTACAATCCAGTCTGATGTGTGTATGCAGTAGACATGTGCTCTTTACACTGAGGTGAACAAATTGCTGCTCTAAATGAGAGGAGATTAAACCAGGAGCATTCACAACCGCCCCACTCTTACAACCTGCCACTACCCCCTCATAAATCTCAAATAAATGCATAAACAATCAATGAAAACAATATTCTGCATTGTGGTAAAAGAGTCTCATTGGAATTCATGAAATTGTTTTATCACGGCGCTGTAAAATTGATACATTAACTGTGCTGGCGGCTAACTCTCAGGAGATCGTGTTTATGGAC
This sequence comes from Monopterus albus, assembly GCF_001952655.1. NCBI lineage: Eukaryota > Metazoa > Chordata > Actinopteri > Synbranchiformes > Synbranchidae > Monopterus > Monopterus albus. Next base: position 1,339,858 of record NW_018127916.1, read on the forward strand.
CCTGACCCACTGCACAAAGTGTTGTGCATTGCGTTTAAACTGAAGGAATTATCTACTACAGTCATTTCAAAAACACGCTATAGATACACACAGGGATGATGCATGGAGTGGCTCGGGCTCATTTTACCATGCTACAGTGTAAGTGTGTGGAAAAAGCTTACTGTTTGTTTGGACTTGTGTGTTCATGCTCATGTTGTGAACTGTGGCTGCATGTGCAGTACATATACATAATGAGTGGGATGTAAATACAGTACCTTCTGTGCTGTGTGTTTCTTCTTCACAGTGTGAGCTCAAATATGCATGCGCCATGTTCGGGAGATGTTAGCAGAGTAACCACACCATAATGGGAGAACTGTATATAACAAAGAGAAACCGCTAGCATGTGTGTGTGTGTATGTGTGGATTTGTGTTGTGCTGATGGGCTTATTATTTTATGGACTGCTACCCTCTTAGTGCTCCTGTGGATGTGCCAGGCGAATAAAGATTGAATTAAGATAAAAATATATGAGGTGGTGCCCAGAGAGCCTGCAGGAGAAAGAGATGTTGTCTGTCATTTATTTATTCTGCTTTCTGTTGATTATGTGAAGTGTTGGTACCAACATTCAACATTTCCATATTTTTGGTTATGTCTAAGACAGACAGGCAAAATTTTATGCTCAATTTTTTCTGCCACTTTTCTTTCTTAAAAAAAAAAAGTACAGAATATTGAATTTGTCATGCAAGTTTATCATACATATTAGTCATACTGAAATACATCAGTGCACATTATTAGTAGACACTGCTCTGTCACTGTTGCTCTTACAAGTGGAACAAAAACTCTCCTGCGGTGTCTTCTTATCTCAAACTGAAATGTCATCAGTTTTTTGATTGGGACTCTCCTAGTAAAACTGAAAAGGCCTTGTGTCACTTTCAGTCTCACCAATAACACACCAGTCTTTCTTTGTCTCAGTTTCTCCCTGAAGTGGGGTGGAAAGAATGAAAGATGGAGGAGGCAAAGCTTAAGGGTCTAGATATTGGGAATGGTATTTTGAGGAGCCTCAGCTTCGAGGATTGACCAGCAGTCATAATATTTACAAAGAGGTTAGATTGACTTTTTGAAGAAATCAATATGTGATATAGCCTACATGCTGTTGTGAACATGGGAGGTAATGGGATCTTTGCAACGCTTGGCTAACCGGACTCCATGCCTGTCTCTGGTTATTTCTCTCTTCACCCTTCAATTTTCTCTCTCCCTTTGCCTCACTTCATCCTCCGCTTCGCTTCCCTTGATAACACGAACAGACATTATAATGGACAAATGTTAATAATTAATGTCAGAGCAATTGGAGACAATTAAGTGTGCTGACTGGACCATTAATTTTCTTGGGGCTGTTGGTGAGGGAGAGATGGGAAGAGAGCCCATCTGTGGAGGTAGGTGGCCCTCCCATCCTTTCCCTCAGAAGTGCAGCTGGTTAGCCCAGGCCAGGTCAGCCACGCCACCATCCATCCTTGCCAGTGAAACTACAGGTTTATTATGCTACAAAAAGCCATAAATTCTGGCTGTTACTTTCACTCTCTGAGGTAAATCGCATCTTTAACCGGGGGACCTTTCCCAAAGACAACGTTTCTGAAGCACGTTCCTGCGACTGCAATCTGTGTATTCCAGTTGCTATAGTGGTATTTATCTGGCATATCAGCCCAAGTAGTCTGATGTATCTGTGAGTTTGTGAGTAGAAAAATGTGTGGGAGGGCATGTGGGGTCAGGGTGCTTGTACAGTGTCTACTATACATGAATGTAGAGTCATTCTTGCCTATATGTTGTTTAAACCTGTATGTTTACCCCTGATGAGGTTTTTGACTTGTGTACTTGTTTAATCAAATTGCTATTCCAAAAAAGTGAGATCACTTTTTACTTTTATTTTGTTTGCTCTTTTGTTTGTTTTGTGGACTATTTGTTCTATGGGCCAGAGGTCAACTACTATTTATTTATCTATGTTTCTACAGTCACATGTACATTACTGGTCTAATATTGGTGTGGGTGGACATTAAAGTAGTTTGTAATATAATATACAACTATAATAATAAAACTATTTGTTAGTCCATATGATACTCCTTCCATTACTGTGTCATTTGTATTGGGGTGGTAACTCATGGAGCAGTGAGATTACAGGATTACCCGTTGCTCTGAGTCGTGACAGTCTGGGCACTGCTGTCACCACAACTGGATATGTGACAGAGACAGTCGTGTTCCTCCTTCATATAACATGGGACACACACAGCACATCCTTATGTTCAATTATATTAACGTTACTTTATGAAACAACTTCTTACTTATTATTGTGATTTTCTTTTTACACATTTTAGTAACTAATGGGTAATGCAGTCTGGACAAAGTGAATCTCCTCAAACATCTCAGCCGTGTTTCTGACACTAGTTTACACAATAGGATGTGTTTCAGTCGTTCATGGAATCTGACACTTCAAGTGACACCGGCTCTCAGACTTCTGCTAACCATTTGTTTTGTGGAATGTTGTTTCCACAAACATGTCCACATTCAGTTTTATTCTCTTGTTAAAAAAAAAACAAACAAAAAAAAATAGCTGCAGTGTTAGTAATTTCTACAGTATGTTTAGTTATTAAAGAATTAGGAGAATCAAATTTCATTCCAAGTTTAACTCCATGTTGGAGCATCAGCTGTGCTTATCTCTGCTCTTGTACAACTTATGGTAATACTCATGTGTTACTGTTCCTGTGACAGATGCTGCTATCTGTTACTGTCATATAAGCACATATGATGGACTTACCTCACCCCTGCAGAGTGTTTCTGTAATGTGCATGATAGTCCAGACTCTCCAGAAAATGCCACTTGGGGAGACAGCATGTTAGACTATAATGACACAAGTCTGACCTGACATATCGTGACACTCTCTGCCACGGCCCCGCCACTCAACACCACTGGGCACAAGTTGCTAGGCAACAGGCCACAGGAATGTCGGCGGCACTGGCACGAAGTGAAGCTCGGCAGAAATGACAGTGACAAACACGGAGGACCAGGGGGGTGACAAGGTGCTGCTCTGTGCAAAAATACACCTCTGCCCAACCTTGTCACACGCTGCTGCCGATCAGCAGCCCTCCTCATCTTTCTCCTTCCTTGTTCCTTCCTGTCTCCGGGAAGTGTCCCCCAGTCAAAACATGTGTAAGAGAATTAACATAGGTTGTACTTCAGTTATTGCACCAACAGATCACAGACAGGACCCTTGTTTTAACTTGTCCTGCTAATGCAGTGCCTTGTTTTCCAGCATTTGTCATCGTGTTTATAGAGTTGCCTACTGTGACAGCAGAGCACTAGGGAGACTTTCCTAGATTGTTAACTTAAATTTCAGGGAACAACTTGTTAGCTGCAGTATGGTGTTAGACATTCCTTTAAAATTTTCTCATTAATAGGCCCAATCTGTGATCTAAATATCTTACCCCAATAAGAACCTGTTATCACTGATTATATTAGAATATGTTAGCAATTTATGGTACAGGTTAGACAAAGTTACTGACTACTGACTGACTGACTGGTTGAATGTTTGGAAGAAGGACAGAAACTGTGTAAACTTTAAATTATTTTAATCATATAATGTTTTATGTAGTTATATAAACTGCTCTTTTCAAAAGTTTCAATAGTTTTGCTACAGGATAAACAGCAGCTTTATGCTGTTTTATCTAAAAACTGCCGCAGGAATGACGTAACATGGAAGTTAGTATCACCCCGGTTCCTTCCATATAAAGCCAATGAGATTTTTGGATTATTGTGAAAAACAGACTCTGTGACGAACAACGATTTATGACACGTTTTGTTCAGCAAGATAATCTTCAAAAGTGAACACCGCTTTTATGATTTTAGAAATGTAAAAAGCTAGCGTTAGGCTATAAACAAACGACAGCATGGTCACCACCACGGCCTCCGAAGTGTAAATTGATTTAGTGCGCTTACCTCTCCTACAAAATTCTTTCCTCTTAGCATGACCCAGTGATCATGGCTGTGTCAGAATAGTCTGCAAGTGCGCAAGTATAAAAATATCGAGACTGTAAAGTCCGGCTAGTAAGTAGATGAGTCTCTGTGTTCGGGGGCGATGACGTTTAATATGCCAGACAACCTCCGTAGTCTTTGTAGCACTTGTTAACAACTGCCTTTTTTAAGACATGTAAAAGTAGTAAAAATCACTTGTGTTAACCACAGACTTTAGTTTAAGCGTCTAACCCACTGACTTCAGGGAAAGGGGACCAGAACTGCAAAAATGTTATCTAAGTTCCAGGTTTTAAGACTTACTGCTCCGGCACTCTATAGTTGTATTTAAAGTGCATTTCTTTCCTGTTTTGGTAATCAGTGCTAGTTGATTAGAATGGCAGCACTGCAATTTTCATGTTTTTGTGGGTCAGTAAATTGAACCTTGAACCTGCACTTTTTAACTCCACTAGGGCATCAAATGACAGGCTTTACATTCAATTTGCTTCATGATCAATGTATTCATTTTCCTTCAGACTCCAGTTTAATCAAGCCTTGGTATTTTGAATCTTGAGTTTCATACAAGCTTCACCAGAATGCAAAGGTAATCTCTTATTTGTTTGGTCTGAGCTTGTTGACTTCATCTGACAGCTTGGCCTGACCTGAAACAGCCACTCACTTTGAGCTGGCCTGAGACAGAGATGGAAAATGGGGTCAGATCTAATCAACACTGTTGTCATGATTATGTCCAGTTCACTCCATCCTGTAACCAGGCAACAGGCAAGGCTGCCACAAAGCTGATGTGACAGTCGCAGGTAGATTGAATGTGGAAAGGTGGACAGGAAGCTTGGGCCTTTGGGTGGAGGGGCTGTTTGGCCCGACGTAACCCAGTTCTGTCCAGCCTGTCAAACTTGCCTGTGCTGGTACTCGGTACAAGGACCGGCAAAGGTGGCTACCTAAACAAAAACATTAGCCCCTATCTTGTTTTGTCCTTGTACTAAACAGCAATACATCTTACATAATCACTTTCAAGATAAATACAGGTCAGGAAACCAATCTGATCCAATTCTTTTATTTTGCTGCAAGCTGAAGGTAGTGTACAGGAGGTCTACAGGAGCTAGAGACACTGTACAGGAATCTTAATACAAGACTGGATTTAAGAATTAAAGACTTTCTTGTACATGTGGCCGTCTTAATGAGTAGACATGGCTTAAACAGCCAGTTTAGGAAAATTCTCTTTAAAACTGTCCTTTTATAAATGCGTTTCCAATATATACAGTAAATAAATTGTCAAAAAATTTTAATAGCACCTGCGTTGATGCACAGAGCATGTTACTTGTGCAGTAAAGAAAGTGTGTGTAATAATTTAAAATTGTTAATCCATGTACAATAAGTGGTTACTCGTTTTCACACCAACAGTGAGCATAAAGTATCATTATGAAGATGAAAAGACCTCAAATTATTTACATTACAACAAAGGTTTATACATTCATTATAAAACACGGATGAAAAATCAAGTGTTTTTACATCACGTGCACAGACTCAGATCACATAAAACTGTCAACTTTAAGACTGCAGGACACAACTACTGCTGACAGCACATCTGTTGCAATGACAAGTTAAATTTCTACACTTTCACTCTGCTGTTGTTTGTATTGGTTGGAGGTTGTCTGCTTGCAACTGCACTGTGCTTTGAGTGCACAGTCACTGTCTAACACACATCTGGACTAACACTATGCACTCTGAAAGTTCTATTGGTGTCAAAACAGTTTAAAAGTATGCATGTATTATAATGTACAGACAAGTTAAAGGAAGAACCGGAATAAATCAGTGGTCTCTTCCAGGATTACAGTGCCCCTGTACATAGAACAAGAGGGGTCACTGAATGGCTTGATGTGCAGTGAAGATGTTCTGGTGACCCAACATCTTACCAAGGGTGTTTTCACACTTGGTACCTTTCAGCTCTCAAAATGAACAAACAAACAAAAAAAAAAACAACCGACAGGAGTAAAAGGTTCAGATTGATAAGCAGTACTGAGAGGAGTACTGTTAGAAATCTTAATGATACTCATATGGATGAGTAGTTCGGTGCAAGGAAGAAACTACTACACTTCTCCAGATATGGAACAAAGAACACATCAAACTACAACTGTCTATAAGGCACAGACATGCTGAGGGTTTCTTACAGTTTTCAGCTCATAGAAAGAGTGAGGGGCTTCTTTAGGACTAAGCAACCCCATTAAGACAGGGCTACAGGACAATAATGGTGACGGTGATGGTGTTTCTCATCATTTAATACCGCAAAAGAGTCCAAACTGATGCTTCTAAAAATTACTTCAGTGTTGTAAAATGATGAGTATATTAGTTGCTCTGTCCTTACTCTACCTCAAATGGCCATAGACATTAATAACTTGAGAAGAAACAAAATTATGCTGAGACTAGATACCCCATAAATGCTATAAAGGTGTCTATAAAGAAGGCACTTACCATGGTCTTCTGCGGACGTCGTACAGGTCAATCTTGTTGGGTGCCCTCCACGGAGTGGCTAGAGGGAGCAAGAAAATAAGTTACAGTCTGTACAGTTGACCGTGGGATATTTCAGATCAGATTAAAGTAATCGTAATTTCATTCTGTCCATTGAGTTACCAGTACAGTCATCTGATAAGAGACTGCCAAAGTTCTGCAGCCGAGGGGCCCTGGGGTCAATTTAGATTTTATCTTGCTGTGAGTTAGGCAGACTGTTGAGTCATTGCCCTCTGGCCTACCTGGGTAGTATCGTGTTACTCCCGTGGCACTGCCAAACACCTGCCAGCGCAGAGAACTGTCCTCCCGACGGTTTTCGATGAAGACCCTTTCCAGGGCTTGGGTCCAGTTTAATTCATTTAAGATGACTGGGGCTATGGGAAAACACACACACACACACACACACACACACACACACACACACACACACAACCAATGGTGCCGTGGCAGGGCGAATTCATTTAAGATGTCTGTGGCTATGGGAAAACACACACACACACACACACACACACACACACACACACACACACAAACAATGGTGACGTGGCAGGCAGAGTTCCAGCATTTCCTTTCAAGTTGACCAATTTACTCAGATAGTTTCTTTCAAAACAAGAACTTTAAACAGACTTTCACCTAGATTCTAACATCAATCCAAAGTTTTTTTTTTGGTTCTGCTAGGGGATACTGTTCAGTTCACCCAAGTGTTTAGCAAACAAGGTCCTGTTGACATGAGCACAACCCAGAATATGCTTCTGGTTATATAAAGTTGAAAAAAATGAGAAGATTTGCAAATTAGCTGCTGATTATGTGCCCAAGTCCCTCAAAGTATGCATAAAAAAAAAAAGCAATAAGTGCTTAAACTACAGGCGCTGAAAATAGTTTTTTTTTATAATCCGATTTCCACCCAGTTTTACAATACTGATTTCTGTGAGCCTGTCAAAATAAACAATTTCTCAAGTAATAAGCCCTAAATATAGTGTTAGCACAGTGCAAAACACTAGGGTTGTGCTGTCAGTAACCCAAACACCGACTGTCCTTGCTGAACGACCTTGTCTGTGCCAGCTGCAGTAAGCTGAAGGCTGTACATAACAATGGGTATATGTAGGAAGCTCGGCTGACGGTGGCCACCCGAGCAGGGAGATAGTCCAGTCTGGGTTATCTGTGAGGAGTGCAAAGACAGAATCATAGATGACCTTGGAGGAGGTCGCGTCACTCTCAGCATTTGGAGGCAGAAGGCACTTCTGATTTTTTGAAAGCATAAAAATACTAAATATTTCCGTGTTAGAGGACTGCTCAGTGATTGGAAGAATAAAGAGAGGGAAAAGGGGTGAACAAGAAAGAGAAAAAGACCTGGTCTGCTTGTGCATGTGCAACTAAATTGTGTGAGTTAAAATTTAAGGTCACAGACATATCTCACAGGTCAGCGGTGCTCTGTAAAATGGATTCATGGTTGTGGAGGAAGTATTCATCATCTAGTCAACGAGAAGTGAAATAACACTACCATGGCATCAACGTGCATCTCTTTCCTTTCTGCCTCAATCTCATGCAACTCATGTTGTATTTACACTGTCCTATTTCTTTCCATTTTGATGCACATTATGTTCATTTCTGTCTTTACAGCATGAGACAATATGCATTCACATGCACAAACCAAAAATGCGCTCAGTCTGTGTTTAATAATTAAGCTGAAGTCAAAAGATGGGGAGTGCAATCAGAGGTTTAATAGCCACCTGATTAAAGAGGAAACAAGATGAGGCACTGAGCTGAGGAGAACTTCATTCGCTGCTGATTTAATTACTCAGCCAACCAAAGCTAGATAAGCCTCTGAACTGACAAGTCCGGCTTTCCTCAGCCCCCAGTTTGAAATTCACACAAACAAACGATCTTTATCCACTTTTCCCATGCTTTTCAATTACTGCTCAGTCTTTGCCGAGCTGCCAGTTTCGAGGTAAGAAACGCTGCGCCAACCTTCCCCCACCTGCTATTTACCTTCTTTTGCTCTAAGCTCCTGAAGAATCACTATCACGCTGGCATTACCTAAAAACATAATATTGCGTCAGCTGAAAGTGCCGCTCGACCTTGCCAAACTCTCTCCAAAATTGTAGCTCAAAACAAATTCTAAGTTTCATTAGTCTCTAGCATCCTGTAAAACAAATATACACAAACACACGTGCGCATACACACTCACTACAGAAGCACTAAGTGGTGTCTGGAGGATAGGAATATATGAAAGCCAAATTGCTGGCATCACCAAGGGGAGCTCCTCAACATGTTTTTCTCAGAATTCATAGACATAAACATAAAGGAAGAATGGAGGAGGATAGAGGCAGCCCTACAGATGGAGATAAACATAAAACCTAGAGAGAGGGGGGGGGGGACTGATGGAAAGCAACACAGAAATTAACACGAATGAGTGGCTGCTTTCACAGCTTGAAAAAGGCAATTTCTCACCCATGAGGGAAGGAGAGAGAGAGAGAGAAACAAAAACTTCACTTCACTGCTAAATAGAAAATGTCAAAAATGTCAGAACCAGACATGACTGAGGTCAAAAAATTTATTATTGGAAGTGTTTTTATATAATGTAACAAATGTCAGATCGCCTTTATCCATTGCTTAGGAAGAACTTGAAGAGTGAACCAGAGAGAAATTAGTGACTCGGACCATGAATTTTCAAACTTGCTACAGTTGCTGCCATGACTTGAATTTATTTCCATGTGACCAGTGGCTATATTTTACCAATGATTGCAAGGAGTTTATCAAAGAACCAAACCGTGCATTTCAATTTAATCTGGGCTGTGCAATACTGCATGGTCAAAAAGCCATCTGATTAATCTGTAAAAAGTATCATCCTTTAGGCATGAGCTATCGCAGGGGGGTTGCAGCAGCGGCAGCCTGTGTGCTCTGAAGTCCTGGGCACTCTTATCTGGAGAGGCACTGGGTCTGTAATGATAGCTGTCCCAGAAAGGCCAAAGGCAAAAAGACATCCTGTGACCTCTGTTTATAACTAGCACCATCTCAGCTACCTTGGCTAACATCAAGGTATTAAGCAAACTCTGCATATGCAAGACAGATTATCAGCCGCATTGCTGCCCATGACTACACACACACACACACACACACACACACACACACACACACACACATTCAGCTGTGATGTGTGCTCTATGTGTTCTGAACATGTGTGTTCCTGATCTATCTACTGCTAGTAGAAGTGATCTATGTGCATCATTTCTTCAACCCTGTCTCCTACATATTACATTTACATAGCACTAAACCGTTTTCCCCAGTTATGCTGTGGTGAAAAACGTAATAGCTGGCTGAAAAATGTTCACAGTGGGAGTGAACATTTTGTTAAGCGAATGAAGTCATACATTTATCTATTGCACCAGAGTCGCATGGAGGTGGTTAGGATGAATTCAGGCAACAAAAGCTCTTTGGTTTTGCTTATGAAAAGACTGAATGCTTCAAATATCTGTAAACTTTGTATTAAAGCAGACCATGATCTTTCCTTTTCAACCAAGTGCTGCCACTGCATAAACGCAACCATAGAAAAGTTTAATAATGCTGCAGGAGCAGACACAAGTTTTGTGAATATTATGGCAGAAAACAAATGAAATACACTGTCAATGAACACTTTATAATTATTTAACTATTAAGTATTTGATTTAATGATTTACTTATATGATTAGTACCAACATTTTTGTGACTTGCCAGATACATTTATTGACAGTACAGTATGTCCTCATTATATTAAAATGCAATCTGGCTAGTTTTAAAGGATAAGGCTGGTCATCTTCTATATTAATATTTTCAACACTCCCCATACAGACTAAAACCAACAGTTTGATTCTACTCATGGTTAATGTCCAGCAGTGTGACAGTCCTAGATCAGCTTATTAAAAAAGATTAAAAAGATATCAGTGAAACACACCTGTGCACTGCATATTTCTGTATTAGCAAACACCAGGCCTGAGCATGAGTAGTGAGTGGAATGTACTGTAAACAAAGCAAAGAGCTCGCATGTCAATCTGACCCTTTGTCTGGGGTTTTGTAATGAAGTGTCACCCAGTGCAGCAGTGCGTTACCCTGATGTGTTTTTAATGGTTTTAAGCCGTTTTCAGATAGCACGTGGCTGGAGTTACGCTCCGCTATTGAACCCATTCATTTCTATGTGTCGTGTGATGCAAGAACATATCTGCGCTGCACCGAGCTGAGCGTAGCGCAAGGTTGCATGTGCCATCCCTGTGCCCTGCGCTGAAGTTAAAATGGCTCAACTTGGGCGCAGCACTCTGTTACAACTGCAAAGAACCTGACAGACCACAAAGGAAATGTAGGAGAAGCTGATTTTGGTGGACCCATGCCTTCTTCTTCTTCTTCTTCGCTGCAGCTCATCTCCTCCTCATCATCAATACAACTGAAACCAGAGCTTTTCACTGACCTATAAATAGATACATTGTGCATCCAAGTCTACTGCTCAAAAAACTAGTTAATATCTGTTAAGCACCTCCTGGAAGGCTTTTTGGCCACCTAGCAACCACCCTTCTCCCCTGTGCAGCGGTGAGAGCAGCGCATACCGCACCAATCTGAAAACGGCTTTAGTCTCTGAATGGGGAGTGTTGAAAATACTGTTAATTTTAAAAAATGACCGGCCTTGTCGTTTAAGTTTCATTTATAACAAAAGCTACAAGTTATTATATGTGAGCCACCTCTACTGTTAGTCCAACACACACGTGCACACACACACACACAAACACAAAGACACACATCTGCAGGTGATCTCTGCAGACAAATGGGCACATCAGAGATAAAAGAACACAGGAAACTAATTCTCTTTGATTTATTCACTTAGGATATGTCGTGACTTCTCTGGACAGTTGAGAAAAAGACAAGGGCCTCCGAGTGTTGTGTTGGGCTCATCTTTCACATGAAACGCGCTTCTCTCAGATATCTTTAAAAGGTAATTCATCAGCACGCTGCTCCTCTGACATTTAGAGCACCCTTGGCTTTGCCCCTTTATGGAGCAAGACTGCACACCAAGTAGGGAAACAATTATGAGAGGGATTTATGGAGCATTTCTGTGTGAGATCATTCCTCAACACCCTCGCCACCACCTCTATACTATGATCCCACCCACTCCCAACCCCTCGTACACACATTATTCACACTGATATACTTGTGATAAGGAGCCATCCAAACATATCTGTGCCTTATGCCGTGTATTAATCCGATGTTACAGAAATGGATACATGCATTTACTGCACACACAGAGGAGGAAAAGAGACAGTGGCTTGTAATGTATCATAGTGGAACACTAAGTGGCCCCTCGTAAGAAATCCATAATGGTAATGGAGCTAAAGCTATTAGCTAAGTCCCTTTGAAAAGTCATAACTGTTATCGCTGTCACTGGCTTAAAGCCTTTACATATTCTACTTCATAAACAGAGTGATGGGGCATTTGAATTCCACCTATTTTTACATATAGATAACAGTCAAGCAGACACGTAGGGTAATACTGGGACATATAAGCTGCATTGTGAATACGGGTTAGGTAAGATCTTAGGTTATACTATATCTTAAAATGAAAGCTATTTTTCATGCACTGTATATTCAGGTAATGCATAAACATAAGAGCAGTTAACATAGCTCATAATTCACTAGCAGTTTACTGATTCTGACACGATTTTGTCTGTAAATTAAAGAAAGCAGAGACAGATTGTATCAGAAAATCACTGGTCATTTCACGTAAAACGTCAGATCACCGTGACTACAAAAAAACATGATCTCGCTTAGCCTTTGGTATTCTCCCATGAAGATTGTTGAATTATGGTTTAATCTTTACATAGTTTGAGATACCTACCAGTAAAAGTGTGCTTAAAGCCCAAAACTGTTGTGAACAACACTTGGTTTGTGGCACTCACAGCATTGAAAAGGCACATTTTTCAACACCAACAATAAATTCAACAGCAACATGCATTTCCAGCAAGTGTCCCAGTTGTGCTGGAGAATGTGAAGACTTGACTGAGAGCAGTTTTCATATAACGAGGTTTGAGGTCACCACAGTGCCAGCCTTTCTGCATCTGCACGTACCACCCTCCTCGTCTGTCTCTCTGCACTGTCAACACAATTCCTTTTACAGCACATCTCCCCCCCTCTCTCCTCCCTGTCTCACCTGCTTTCCTCTTCCCCCAGAGTTGCTTTGTGGCTTGGCTGAGTGTTAAAGAGACTAAACCGTAAACCTTTCATCTTGCAGTGGAAAAAAAAAAACTGCAAAAGGAACTGGCAGCAGCTCACACATCCACAAAGACAAGCTAAAACAAAGTCTAAGCCTGTACAGAGAGAAATAAATAAAAAAAAATCTTTTTGTTGCTTTGCTTGAGGAAAAATAACCAGAAGATTCTGTATAAACTAATTTATATTCTTTGCAGTTTGATTTACAAAGCATCCTCGAAGAATTTCTTTAGAACTGAAATGGTTTAATTAATTATAATTAAAATTCATATGAAGGACTCAAACAGTTTTACTAAGAAACAACATTTAGTACGAGTCTATTTGTCTCTGAAGACCTCAGTGTTGTTAAACTGTAATCTCAGACTGTGAAAGGGGGAATGATTATTCAATATAGAGAGTACAACAGAAGGGGGAGATTTCACCAACCTTCAGTGTGCGACTCTGAGTAATTCTTCTAATTAAAGAAGAGCAAAAAATAACAAACACACCAAGTGTAATTTGTGAGCCTGGTGGTGAGTGAAGTGGAGTTTGCTGTGCTGACTGTTCTAATTAGTGTGTGGGTACATGATAGTGCCCCTTCACTGGGCACACACTATTGGGGTTGAATGGATGAGGTGCAGAGAGAGGAAGATGGAGCCTGTAAAGTTGAAAATGATGGAAATACGGCCTCCGCTGTTTATATCGTCTTTCTTCTCTTTTGGCTTAACTTTAAATCCCATTTCCCTTATTCCCCCTGTCTCTATCACTTTATTTTTTGCATTCTCCTTTTCTCTTTCTTTCTTTTTTTCTAAATCACATTGCCACTTGTCACATTTTCCCCCCACATTTAAATCTGGTTTGAGGTGAGAGAGTTTGAGTTGATCTCCAGCGCAGCACGAGTTGGTTGACGGAGAAGCTTCCTCTACTTGAAGGAACCGGGGGTGTGCCAAATGAAAACATGTACTGAATGTGCATTAACACACATTCACAAAGATACACAAACATCCACAAATATGACATTTTGCATTTAGTCGGAGCAAATCTTAATATTTGCAGCTTGTAAATTTAAGCTATGTTATTAACTATGTTATTAGAGAAATCTATAGCACCAGCAGATAAAGTGAGAACATTCACTAAATGGGGCAACAACATGTAACACACCTAAGTATAATAGCATAACTCTCATTTTTCTTATTATCCCCTTCCCTTAGTGAACGGACCTATCTATCACAGGTTGCCTTTGTCCCTCCAGTACCAGGCATGGTGACTTCTCTCCAGATCCATTTTAAACGAGAGACATCACAGGAAGTTTCACTCAAATGAGACCCCACAGATGTAAATCTTTCTCTTCTCGTATAACACTGTTATACTCAGTTTTGCACTGCACATTACATACACCCCATGCAATTTGCTCTGTCAAAGGTGAATTCAATCATTTTATGCCATGAGCTTCCCTGAGGGCATCCAGCCACAGACCATGGACTGTTGGAAGCTAACATTCAAAGGAAAGGGAGTACAAGCTTGCTGCTGGGTTAAGCCAAGACCTGGGAACTAATTCTCTTTTGGTAACTAAAGTCATAAATAATTGAAAGTTGTAGACAATGTCCTACCTTGCACATTGTTTATACGTACATTACATTACTACATCCAAAGCACAACATTTTAGCTTTTTTTGGTGAATTATAAAGTATGTTGTAGTCATATGGAAACCCCAACTTCTGAAACTCACAGATCGAAGTTCAAGCACTGAAATTTATTGAAAATACAGTAAATAGAAACCAAAAAAGTTACCATTAAAGCAGCTACACTTAATACTTTTAACAATAACAACAGTGTATCGAATGACAATGTGAAAACCATGTGGCTATGTGAAAAGCATCACTGGTAGTGATGACCCAGCAGAGAATTAGCACCTGAATCTTTCAACTCACTGTCTACAGAAGTAGAAAGGGAGGTAGAGCCTTTAGTTGTCAAGATCCTCTCCTGTGGAATCAGCTCTCAGTCTCAGTTCAGGAGGCAGACACCCCTCTCTACCCTTAAGACTTTCCTTTTTGATAAGGCTTATATATTTAGGGCTGGCCCTGAGCCTTCCCTTGGTTATGCTGCTATAGGCATAGACTGCTGAGGGTCACCCAATGATGCTCTGAGCTCCTCTCCTCTCTCCCCATGCATCGATATGCCACCATTACGCTTCACTAACTGGGTGCTCTCTCTCTCTCTCCCTCTCATGAGCAGTCACCAGCCACATCACTCTGTCCAGTGTTTAATTATTTATTGTTGTGTCCTGTTGCTTTTCTTTACTTTTGTCTCTCCTCTATCCACTCACCCCAACCTCTCGAGACAGAAGGCCGCCCACCAAGAACCGGGGTCTGTCGGAGGTTTCTTCCATTAAAAAGGAGTTTTTCCTCCCCACTGTCGCCAAGTGTTTGCTCAAGGGGGATTTGTTGGATTTTTCCTCTATAATAATAATAGTAATAGTACCTGACTTTGTCAAGTGTCTTGTGATGGCTTTTGTTGTGATTTGGCACTATACAAATAAAAACAAACTGAAAACTGAATTCTTAAAAAAGGAGGTTACTAACAAATGGTAAAGTGAAACTACAGAGGTTGTCTGGGATTTTACATATCATCCCAGAGACTAATCTAGTCACTCGCCTGTCTTTACAGCTTTGATTACTAATCACTGACACAGCCATGATCACTAGCTAGATCAAGTCACACTAAGAGGAAAGGATTTTGTAGACGCAAGTGCTATAAATCAAACTAAAAGTTGGAAACAGTGGTGATGTTGAAGTCATGGGACCTTGGTGTAGGTTGTTTATAGCCTAACAAAAGCTTTTTACTTCTGGCGACTGTATCTGGGGTTCAAAAATCATAAAAGTGGTGCTCACTTATGAAGATTATCTTGCTGAACACAACGTCTAAATCTCATAAACCATTGTTTGTCACAAAGGTTATTTTCTGTAATAATCCAAAAAGTCTATAGAAACTTCAAACTTCAGGCTAGAAGGCTGAAGCACTTAAATGTTTGCTTTGTTTAATGATAAACTATAAGCTTGTCTGGACAGGTTAGGATGTCATGCTCTCAAACATAGGTTGGGTTCAGACAGAAATATACAGCGTGATCCATGCTCTAGTCCAAAGTCATGGAGGTCTTGGATCATCCTTGACATCACCAACAGTGACAAGTCACAGAAAACAATGGTTGCATCAAAGATCTAATCAATCCAAAGACCTTTTGAACATGTTGGCAATATGTAAAGTAATTCTGATAAATCTGTAAGGAACAGTCATTGAACAATCAGGCAGCCAAGCACTGGAGAGGGTGGTAATGATGGGTGTGTGTGTGTGTCAGTGTGTGCGTGTGTGGGGGGGGTGATCACTTCATGCAAAACATGTTCTTTCTGTTCTTTCATCTGCACACACAGTTAGCCGGTCCTTGCCAGTCCTTCATTTCTCACTGTGCCTGACTACAATAGGAAACTGACAACATGACGTTAGGCCGTGGAGAAAAGGCACTGCATGCAGAGGATTTAAACTTCACATTAATGAAAGGACTTCCCACATCTACTGATGGATGCTTTATTCCCTGATGGGAACAAAGGCTGCTTATTCTCATGCAAACTCTAATGCAGTCATACATCATATGTACACTGCAATCTCCTACCTATATTTTAAATGTATTATAATATAGATGCAACTGATGAATGACCCAACCTGGCTTTGTATGCTCCCTCTCCAATTACCAGCTACTGAGTCTACAAAATAGTGGCCAAAAAATAAGATGTGTATTCGCCCGCTGGTTTCACTCTTATTTTGCAGCGATCATTTTAAAGACAACATTCCCAGAGCCCTTCCTCTGCAATTATTCCTCAAAGCCCTGCCTCTTCCTCACACTTTCTATCACATCCACTAGGAAAATAAAACCCGTTTCTCGACGGAGGACACCACCCAAATCAATTTATTCCTCTGTGGCTGCATTCCAATGTCCATTCTGTAATAAGCAATGATAATTAGAAGAAAACTGTATGAATGTTTGAC
>NW_018127916.1:1356696-1401148 GCF_001952655.1 Monopterus albus
ACTGCACTCAGGGAACACTCTCAATCTCAATAAACGGACATGGGGCCTAGCAGACAACTCAAACCAGGACGCATACACCGCCTCATTTAGCTGCTGAAAGGATCACAAAAAAGGCTTGTTTTTTGCACTAAATGGTCTTTATTATTAAAGTGTCTCTTCTGCTTTGCTCTCTTCTCACCCCTTTTCTGTCCTTCCCTCTATCTGTGCCCATCTCTCAACTCATCATCAAGGGCAACCATTGATGCCATTTTATGAAAAACAGTCAAATTTCCCAGTGCCTTAATAATGTGGACAAATCAAACAAAGCTACTCCAACTACTTGTTTATTAGCATGGTGCTAGTAATCCACACTTTCACAATAACTGTTATGCTGTACCTTGGACTGAGCTCTATTCTTCCTACAGTTTTCTCTTCTTTGCTTTTGCTCCAGCCTCCCCCTGAAGAACCAGTGCTGAATCTTCCCACTCACACTGCTTCTTTTCTGCTAATCCTAAACCCACAGATATACTGCAGATCTAGACCTCTCCAGACCCAGAGGACAATAATCCGCCCACATTAGCTTCCTCAGAGATCGTCTCCAAGGCACCTGGCAGACTCCCACTGGTGGGACCAGAGCAGAACACCACATAGAGACACCAATCCACTTCTAACATTTCTCCAAAGCAAACGCAGCTCCCACGACATGAGCATGATAAGCTAGTTAGAGTGCCAAAAATGATGGAGCAGAACCAGAGATATCATTTTCTTCATCAATGTAATTTTCTTCCTTCTGAAATCCTTGCAGTTGCATTACCCATAATGCGTCATGACACTTGACAGGTTGGTCAAAGTTTCAGGTGTATTACAGTAGTGGTGGCTAAAGTAGACTCAAGCCTCTAGCTTCAAGCTATTCTGGGCTACACAGGTCTAGTAAGCACAGTTCTTTCTGACTCAACACCCCCAGACGTTTCGCTCCAACCGACACCAATGTCACATGAGGCAATTTATCAGATCTCACGCAGCTCCCTGTGGAGCCACAAATGGCTTTCTGCAACTTTGTTCACCTAAGGCGTAGTGCTCTTCAAGACTTGTAAGCAGATTTTGATGTGTAAAATCGCAGTCGCCCTTTAGCATTGTCTAAATTACACTGTACGTTCAACATTTCCCGAATGAAGTCTGTAATATGTACATTTGTGCAGGGGGTATTTGGCTTGGTGGCAAAGTGTTTCTAAGAATTACTGTATATTTGGGCAACAAACATGGTTTTAAACACTATTTATGACCAACGACTAAAACACAGCACACGTATTCATAATGGAATTGGCACAAAACCTGCAGCTGACAATCTCAGTACAGCAGACCACGCGATGGGAGCTAACTAAACAACATCAACAATAAACATTTTACACAGAAGTGGAAAAAAAAAAACTAATTCCATGTGCTGTGCCACTCTACTCCTCTAGTCTGCACCAGGCACAATCAAGAGGCCTTTATTCTCTGACTCATATCTTCAGACTTGGGAACCAGAGCTGGCACAAAATGGCTCTGGGAACAATGTGCAGGCCTGATTACTCTTTTGTGAGTTAGCTGTGGCCTTTGACATCTCCTCCTCAACCAAGAGTGTCTAATTCTGACAAGATTTGTGTGGAGACACAGCTGGAAGGCATTGTTACAGACAGGTGCCATACACTGCCTGTTCAACAAAGCAGGCGACGAGCTAGATAATAACAAAGAAAAAAAAACTGTGGCTGTGAAAATGACTGTCTGTCTGCACATGCTCTGGTTTTGAGTCTTTAAAGAGGCAGGCAGAGGGTGTTCAAAAGAGACAGAAGTAACACGCCAAGCAAAATCAGTGTCCTGGAAGGTACATGTGTTCCCTTTTGTCCATTTGGCAGCTGCAGACTAAGGAGGGTGTTATGCCTGCAGGGGGAGCGTGGTGCCAGGCAGGAGGGCAGAGTCTATGAGCAGGGGAGACCATGCGGGGGGGGGGACCAATACAAACCTGGTGTGAGACAGTGTCTGTCATCTAAAATTATGTTAGTCTGCTAAAGTGCTGGCTGATACAAAAAAAGGAGAGAGAGATTGAGCTAATGTACTTAGAGAGAGGGGAGAGAGGTCAAGCCAGACAGAAGACTGTCATCTCTCATGGAAACCAGGATGAAACGTCTTTGTGCATGTACAGTATGATGCAGATAAAACTGCTGATTGTGCCCGTAGTTCTTTTATATATAGCCCAGAATGCACAATGTAAACATGACATTCAAGGTGAATACAACGGACTGACGTCTTAGCTGTGTAGTTCATATTATTCACTATGCAAAACAGCAAAGACATTAAAATAAAAAATACATTTTACAAATTCTTATCGTGTCCTTGTGTTATATCTTGGAAGTGGCTCCCTCTTTTTTTGGCGGGGGGGCATTAGCCTTTATTCAGTAGGTCTGTGGAAGATGGGATGAGGGACACAGAAGGGGGAAGACCTGCACCAAAGGTCCACGCCCAGTCACACACTTATTGTACGCATTATTTAGAGAAATTATGCTATGCAGATTTTCAGCCATATGAGTCAGTATGGCAAACGTCTACAGACAGCTCTGCAGCAGGTAGGCCATTTTTAGTGCGTGAATTTAAACTGTAGAAACTCAATAACCTTCGGTCACTACAACATTAATCAAGTATTTGTGTATACTTACAGCCTTTGTATATGTCTGTAGGAATCTGGACTGCACTGGACGAGTAATTGACCTTGTTTTTAAAATTGGGATCGTCCATAAACTCCAGCTCCAAAGAGGATGAGATATCCAGCGGGTTCTCAGCTTCTCCGTCCTCCATCTGCAAACACACACACAAATTTGTGTGAGAATACAAAAATGAGTGGACAGAAAAATGAAGGAAACATGCAAATACAGAACCGCATTCTGCCACCTCCTACATTGTGACTTTACAGCTCCCATCTGTGGCTCTTGTACATACAGAATATTGTCTTTCTTTCTGACTCAACCATAAATTCACATAGCATTTGGACAGTGTACAAAAATAGACTTCATTCTGCCTTTTGTCTGCCTTCAAATTTAGGTGCTTATATTCCTTCCACCTCATCAGTGAACAGAAACCAACCAGAGAGACATGTTAGTACCCGTGATGACTATCACAGACATGGGGTGCCATACAGATTAACGCCAACAATAACTAGCAACCAACACCACTTAATCACTGTTTCGTCTCACAACCAATATGAATGGCATGCTTCATAACAGACACGTGAGCATATCTGGCCATTGTACATGATGAGAAGGCCTGACACATAATGCATTAGGAAAGTGTCAGATATCAAAGAAAGGCAGAAGATGAAACAAGCAAAACTGACATTTAAGCTTTTTATCTAGATAAGCTATCAGTGGAGTGCAATCTGTGCCTGTTTCCACAGAAGGACGTGATTCTGGGATGTGGGAAAAAAAAATGGTAGCAAGATACAACCCCACTTTCTGGTTCAGTTTATTCAGCTTATTCTTGAGCTGATTTCAGTCTATATATGTTTAGAGCATTCACTAAAATCTTGTTAGAAATTTCACAGAAAACACCACATACCTAAAGTAATAGATCAGAACAAGAGAAAAAGTTAAAAGTTGAGTCATGGAAATAAACATTTGATTAATATATGCTTATGCACCAAGGTCTTTAATAGACTGTTGTATAGAAGCAGCCATCAGCCGCCTGGCACAATGCTTCTATCACTCTTCCTTTACTAGTCATCCTTCATTAGCCTTGGTTTTTTTCAATATTTATAAAACAAAACTCATATCACTGATCATTCTTCATGCATTGTGACTGCTGAAAAGCAAATTTACTACAGCAATACGCCTATTTTAATAAAGCAGCAAGGGTTAATTGAACCTGACATGATAAAAACAGTTTGTTTTTTGCAGAAATTAAATCAAAACCCCATGTCCATGGCAGAAATTGATTGATGGGCCAACTCTAATGGACTATTAAAATGCAATTACAAGCTGTTGGTGGGATGAGCCAGAGGATAGTTGTGCTGAAGTCCCACTGAAAGTCAACATACAGCAGGAAACAATACATTGTTATGACAGAGATCAGCAGTCATTTCAGTCATTGCCAGGAAGATACATCAAGACAGATAAGTGTATATACTGGAGAGAAAACACCTGACTACAACACACAAATCATTTGTTAAACACCAATAATTAGAGGGTGATTCCAAATGTTTATACCTGGCTGAGGCTCATTAAATTAAGGATTTGGTAAAAACAATTTCTCTTAACATTAAATCAGAGCATTTTAAGGTTTGACAAAATTTACTTTGAGGAATAATTCTACTAGGTTAAAAAAATGTGAAAATGTACAGCTGACCAAGCTTGTTAGAAAAACTGATGAATGATAGTATTAAGATTCCAAAAATCAAACAGGCTGAGGAGTGACACAGGGCTGTCTTTACCATCTGTTATGGTGCTGTAACACATTTCTGTATTTTTTTCATGTCACAAGCTGGATGTGTGTCAGTGTCCCACAAAGTTTCCATCTGAGTTCCTCACAAAGCCCATTCAGATGAGCTCGACTGATATCTTAAGCTACATTCACATTGCAGGCCTTAGCGCTCAATTCCGGCCTTTTTGTCAGATCCAATCTTTTTGTGTTGATGGTTTACATTCATGTTTGGCAGTGACATGTATCCAGCTCAGATTTGAAGACCTGTAAGGTTAACTACCACATGGCGGCTGTGGGTCAGGAGGTAAAGCGGGTCATCTCCTAAATGGAGGGTTGGCGGTTCGATGCCTAGCTTCTCCAGTCCGTATGTCGATGTGCCTTCAACAAGACAAGTTTTTCTTTTTTCTGTGGCAGAAATACAGATTCCCCAATCCTTGGATTAATGCTGGTTTAGTACAAGTTTGTTGACACAGTAAAGAGTTTGTGAGAATTCACAGACTATCAATTAATAGTAATCCTGATTGGGTTAGAGATGCTGGCTTTTCAACAGCACTAACTATGATATTGAGGTGTTTGTTTATCAGTCAGTCTGACACTAATTCTGGCAATGTCGAGCAGAGTGGGGGGTTTTTTTTCCCAGAAGAGCCCAATCATAATTAACCAAGGCAGCATCTAATTAGAAGCTGAATAAATCCACACAGGAAAGACTGATTGATTCAGTTACTTCAACCATCCACCACCTGTTTGGCTCAATGCGCTACCCAATTTGTTAATTTCATCTCCTCATTCTCAAGCTTTAATCAAAGGCTTAAGAAGCCAGAGATGACATTTTGTAGATTCCTTCATTCCTGTCTTCAGCCAACCAGGGCTAACCTGAGACCTGTCACTTAGGAGCATGAGAATGTCATTACTATAGATACAGATGGAAACTCTTTTAACAAGCAAGGAAAACAGGTAATATGTCAAAAAAATTTTTTTATTTTGACTTGACAGAATAATCAGTGGTAATACTACTGTATATTTTATACACTATAGTTGACTGACAAAGTGAAAGTGGGATGCAGGCCAAATAATGTGTACATTTACAATCGAGATGTTTTCTATACCGTGTACATTCTAATCTTTTATGAGGAATGAGGTGTGTGGGGGCTGATCTGGTCTGCTTTTTCAAAAATACGTGTATTTTAACCAAATGGTCAATGAGACTTGAAAGTCATAATACTGTCTTGCAGACAACAGGACGGTTTAATAATTAGTTAATCCAAAGACCCAAATGGAAACGGAATTGTGAATATACCTACAAGTGGCAAATACAATGCTGGAATCCATTCAGGTCTGACTTTTAAATTTAGCACATTGTGGTTTTATGTCAAGGTGCAGTGACAAGAGGAGGAACCAACAGGGTATAGTGTACAGGACAGGGAACAGAGGAGACAAAGGCTGAAGAACAGAGCCTAGGAATCACTTACCTTTGTTCAAATTTTGATCATATTTCCCTAATAGTACAATGTTTTCACTCCATCAGAAGAGCTTTAATTGAAAAGGGACATCGTCAGAGGGAGCACGAATCAGATACTGGGGGGCTACATTTGGGGCTGTGGGGATGAGGAATGACCTCTGCTGCTGTTGTTGGATGGTTGTGGGGATGGTGAAGTGGGGGTCAGGGGTGTGTTACTGCCTCGGTTTCAGCGTGCCAAGTTAATGATGACCGATGTTCTCCAATTAGATGTGCTGACAGGCCCTAAAGTGCTGTGTCATTAATCACAGCAGTGGTGTGCAAAAAGAGAAAATCACGCCATGATTTATTGCTCCTCTACCGCTTTCGCACTCTCTTGGCCTCTCCCTCTCTTCACATATTTTTGCGCTTTGGTGATCCAGGGGGGATTCTTACACTCCTCCTTGAAACTTAATGAATCAGTGGGCACGCGCTCCGAGCGTGACCTAACCTGAGGAGGAACTTGAGGCTGCAGCCAGAGTTGTGGAATGGTGAAACCAGTGACTGGCAGGGCCTTTCTGGAGGAAAATGCACTACCCAGTCTGTAGACCATTCATTGAAAGTCAATTCTCTTAATAATCTTCCATATGAATACCATGCATAATATAAATGGTATCCTGGTGCATGAAAGTATGATATGACTTATGTATTGTGCGAAATGTCTTGATGGGCACGGAGGTCTGACAAGCCCATAGTTCAGGTCTAAAGCTGACACGGTTAGGGTCCAGGGTGAAGGAGAAAACTAGAAATTAGCCAGCTGAAGTCACTTGCACATGCACGTCGGCCTAACCCCTGCTCTGTCACACCAATTCACCACAAAGCAGTGTCACCTCACTAACATACACAGACAGCCCAGGGGCCTGTGACCGGAGGGGAAGGGGGCATCAACATCGAGGAGGCCGAGGGGAGAGGTAGGGTGGGGTTGCAGGAAAGGGTGGGTAGCGTATTGGGTAGGATTTGGGGTTTACGGCAGGCAGACGGGGAAGTGGGAAGCAGTCTGTACTGTACTCACATAGTCTGAATCCGCTTTGGAATCGTAGTATAAAATGGCATTCTCCTGTGCAGAAAAGAAAAGTGAAAAGACAGGTGATGAGAGAAGATATAGCAGCACCTATATCAGCCCAGACTCTTGGCAGTGGAAACTAGAGAGAGTCACGGTTATATTCAGTCACACTGTTCAGCATGAGAATATAATCAGCATCACAGAACACAGGAGGAGTAGTGTGATGTATTGTAGAATGACAGTCATGAGAAGGAAAGCAAATACATGTACAGCAGCTTTGGAGATACTGAAGGATGTGATGCAATGCTGTTTTTAAGATGCAATGTATGTGATATGTTCGAGCCTGTGTTTAAAACACTGTCGAAACATTTTCACGCGTTGTGGAAAACAAAACAAAACAAAGTCAGTTTGTGTGGTGCTGTGGTATGAGCTAAGATGTAACACTGAGTAGAGTGAAAGAGGAACAAACTCAAAAACACTGGGAGTGTTATCAACCCCGGCTGGTTGTGTTTTCAGTCTAGGCAAACAGTTCTCACAGGAGGAAGAAAGGGCAAAAATGAAAAAAGGAAAAGAATGTAAATTTATGCCATTGTGTTGCACTAGCTTGCTTTAATTACTGACTAAAGTTTCCAGTCACCAACCGAAGCACCAGAATCAACCCCACAACAACAAGCTCCTGGCCTTTACCCAGAGCCAAGATCCCATACCCAGGCTGTTAGCCTCCCTGCCATCCTCTTCTCCTCTGAACTGGCATCCTTATCTCCCGCAGACGCAGGCAAGAGGGTGGGCAGGGGCTGCATGGAGAGAGCAGCGTCCGTGGGGCCTGCCTCATTATCATGAGGAGGATGGCAGTGGACGCACTCTCAAGGGCACCACAGTGACTGACTCACTCTCACTGGGAGAGCTGTGGTCACGGTCTGACGAGAGAGAATGGCTGACAGAGAACGAGAGAGTCTTCTTTATTGGCACAGTAAGTCTTACACATTGATGTACTCAGCCTGACATATTTTTCTCCATATCGGTTTGTCTCTTGCTTGCTTTCACCATTTCGCTCTTCACTCTTTTTATCTCTCTCTTGCCGTCTCACAAACGCACTCCCTGCATTTGTTTAACTTTTACAGAAACACACCTAGCTATAGGCACAAGAATTTTCTTTTTCTGTCAGTCCCCATCTTCCTCTCAGCTCCCTTCAGCATAAGAGCCTCTCTACATGCCATGACTATGGTCTTGACTGGCTTCCAGTGCTAATCAGAGAGTCACTCATCTGCTCAGCTAAGCCCCTAACAGCATGGTATGAACAAAACTCACACTGACACCAAACATGGGACAGACTAGCTTGGATGCTTGTGTCTTTGGAGAATGACAGCGGACAAGATCGAGCAGGAGCACAATCTGCCCCCCTACCCCCCACTTTCCAGCACTCCCTCTGCCTCCCCAGCTCTGTGAGAGATCAGGAGTGAGGATGAAAAGAAAGGAGCTCAGTGGAGGGATCACCGCCGATCACTGGGTTAAGTTGGAGGGTTATGATTGGGGCTGAAGCTGGGGCAATATGAAGGAACGAAATGAGAGGAGAGAGATGGGTGGTGGTGGGTGCAGTGGGGCAAGAGATACCAGGGATAAAAATAGCCTGCGCCTCTGCAGAGAGAGGAGAGAGACTGTGGCAGAGCAACAGTGTGTCTGCTGGCAAGATTGATCTGGAGCACAGTCCTGCTTAGACTAGTCCCTTGTCTTGTAAAGAGTTTACTCTCATTGCTGAGGCATTACAACTCACTTAACTTATTCAGGACTGCTTTATGTACATAAACTCTTGGTTCTTCCCACCCAAAGGACACCTTCCACCAACTTTACTCAAATATTAGACCCAAAAATATACCACACATTCCTAAAGAGAAACTTCAGCAAGGAGCCATTACCACTAATACTCAGACAAGTGATCAATAAAAGAATATCTGGATGAATGAGCAGAGAAACAATGCAGATGCTTCAGTCATCTAAGACATCACTGGATGTTTGATTGGCATACAAATTAAGTGAGTCATACATCTTTGCTATAGCCTTTGCAATCACTATAGTGGATTTTGGACAGACATGTTAGACAGCACCACCCTCCACCATCATCAAACACCAAGTGAAGCAATACATTTCAGAAGAATGGTGTTTCTCTCTACAGCAGACTCAGACAATCTGTGCCAGGGAGCACTGCAGAGGTGCTGAGTGGCCAACACAGTTTAAAGACATTTTACGTTGGCTTTTCCTTTATTTATCACCCATCTAACAGTTTAATTGGGCTCATGTCTGTTTGCACAGCTGGACAGCTGTGTTTACCTTATTATACTGTTATCCTGTACACACCACTCCAGCTGAACCTGCACCAAGTACATAAAATAATCACCACTTAGAGTAAAATCTTATTGGCAGCTTTAGTATAAGCATTAGTAACACATACTGCCTCCTTGTGTGGCTGTGTTTAATTTAACCACATTACCTCTTTTTATACTGAAGTCAGAAATTACAACTTCTCTTAGAGAGTCACTCATCAGTGAAGTATGATATGAAATGTTTAAATAGTGCTTCTGAATGCTAACTAAGGAGGGAGCTTTAATCTGATACAGAAGACAGGAAATGACCGGGAGCAGCAATGGTATTTACTGGAAGGAAAATTCTAATTCATTACACACACACCTATAGATTCACTGAGTAA
The DNA here is from genome assembly GCF_001952655.1 of Monopterus albus. Taxonomy (NCBI): domain Eukaryota; kingdom Metazoa; phylum Chordata; class Actinopteri; order Synbranchiformes; family Synbranchidae; genus Monopterus; species Monopterus albus. Next base: position 1,366,324 of record NW_018127916.1, read on the forward strand.
AATAAGCTCTTTTTATAGTTTGTGCTAGAACCTGTTTAAAGTTTTTGTCTTATGCAATATGATGAAAAACTCTTAACATACTGTAATAACATGAGCACCTGGAGTTATACTGTAGCACTTCTCATGAGTGCAACAACATGTAACCACACACCACACAGGAGTTAGCTCCATGTGGATGAGTCCTAGGCCGCCATGACCCTCTGAGCAACCCCCAGGGTAGCGTGGCCATCTGCTGTGGCTGGTCACAGGTCTCAATGGGCTCAGGGTCTAGGTTAAACACATCTGAATCAACACCAAGCCAACAGTTACCTCATACTTAATTCACTCCAAAACTACTGGATTACATTATATTTAGAAGCGTCTATATTTTTATCCTCCCCGGCTACATACATGAGAAGGTCAGAATATTAGGAACACCTCCGAATGCAATGTAGTCCAGTACAACATCACCTTTAACTATGACCTCAATAACAAACATATAACTTCATTTATACATTTATCACAATTTCACCAAAAACTGAAACAGTCTGAGTTTCATAAACACAGATGTTAAGGCAGAAGTGTTGCAGTGAATTGCCTACAATTCTACAGCTGTACCTAATAAAGTGGCCGGTAAGTGTGTATATATATACACACACACACACACACACACCAATCAGCCATAACGTTATGACCACCTGCCTAATACCGCGTACAGAGGAGCCAGTCTTCTGTGAATCTGTTTGCTTCCATACTTTCTTACTGAAGTCTGTGAATCAGACCTGCTCAGTGTGTTCAGGAGGAAGTTTGTACCATTCTTGCTCACAGAGCTGCTTCAGCTCAGACATGTTCTTAGGATGTCTAGTGTGAGTGGCTCTCATGAGATTCTTTTACAACAACTCCACTGGGTTAATATTCCTAACTGGTCTCCCACTTCTAGGGAGAGTAGCCACAGAACTAAGTCCATTTGTAGAGTGTTTGTCTAATGGAATGATGACTATCTAAACTCACTGAGAAGGCTTTGTATCGCTTTCCAGCTTTATCAAAAAAAAAAAAAAAAAAAAAAGTACACCTAAGTGACGGTAATTCCATATTGCTCACTCACTTCTACCTTTACGCACACATACAACAGATGCACACACAAGAACACAAAGTCTGAGAAATTCCCACCGACACAAAGTGCTATCAGTAAATTAAATCTATCACACTGAGGGGGCCAACAAATTCCAAACAGGAGACAAACACTGAGGTCAGGTGATGATCTCCAGCCCCTCCCTTACATCAGCGTTCCTCTACTCATCTCCTACCCTTTGTGCTCTCGTCACCCTTATCTTGATCTGCTTCCTCTCTCCTCCCTTTGCCCCGTCTCACCTCCTCCTACTCTCTGCCACGTCTTATCTTCATCTTTCCCAATTTCTCTATCCTCAATACCAATCTCCTCTCGGCCAATTTCAGATTTTACCAAAAGCAGCGGCGCGTAGGTTAGATGCCTACTGTTGCTATAGAAACCGCCCCTCTGCCCTAGATTACAATGTGACTTTGTCTCCTTTCCAGGGCTACAATGCCTGCTGGTTTTTAAGTCTGACCAGACACATGCCTGTCTATCTTCTCTGTCTGTCTATAAGGTTGTTTGGTCAGTGTATTTTCATGTCTTTGGTACATACTGTATGCTATTTCAATGGCATCTTTTGCTTGTAGTTACAGATTTAAACTTCAAAATCTCCTTGCAAGCAAAGGTCACTGCTTATAAAGCCCAAAATTTCATGACATATGAAGAGGACCTTGACAGGTGAATTATCCTGGTAAAGCACAGCCGAACAATCCCAGATTTGAAAAAATGGTTGGTACCAAAGGCTGTCATATATAGGGGGTACATGTTATAAGTAAATGTGGTTGCTGGAACAACATTTTTTGAATTTGGCTGTGTGAGCTCTCTCAGTGGGTTGGCTGAAGACAGGCTGACATTTGAGAGTGAGACAAGTGCTTCATCATGGGTGGGGACAGATTACAGTTATATTCATATCTCCTCTGGACACCTGCTAATGATTTTATAATTACAGAACACACTCGGTGCCTCTGCCATGCCCTGGGGTGTGCACACAAGCATGCGGGAAAACACACACACACACACACACACAGTCCTTCACAAATACACACACATGCACCTCTTTCCTGGCCCCAAACGTCTAGCAATCATTCCTAACACCAGTTTCCCTAATGGAAGCTGACATTATATCAAACACAATAAAGGATTTCATTTACTGCTCTTCATTAACCCCCACACTTCAGCCCATAAGGTATAAGCCAACACACACACACACACACACTGCTCACTTAGTGTGAAAATGAAACCAGAATAAAGAAAAGAACACTAAACATTGTGATTTGGCTGCAGAGAAGTTTACGCAAAATTTGAAGCAAACCTGTTATGGAGCTTTACATTCTTCCTCGCTCCAATCTCTTCTCTTGTCTCTACCTATCTCTCCCTCTGTCTTTCTTTCCACAGCATCCCCACATCCCATAGGTGCCAAATGGTATGATCTCAACACACTGGAACCAGATAAACACTAGGCCATATTAGCTGGCGAGATCTATCCAGTAAGTGGCGGAATGCATTCCTCCAGCCTGAGCACATACATGTACTCGCACACTTTTACTCCGGTGTGTGCGCGCACACACACACACACACGTGCATCACAATTTATGAATGTTAAGTAGTACATGGCTTATATCCAATTACTTCCGGAGAATGAAATGTAAAGGACATATAGACACAAGAGTGTTCAAACTAAAAGAAGAGGCAAAGTCAAAATGAAATCACAATACGCCACAAGGAACTAATTTGTTGAGCTCATTTCCTTTGGTTTATGTGCAGGTTTGCACAAGAGTGAAAAGGCGAGTTCATGAAATATGATTTTCGAACAGGAATAAATTAATCACAGACATGTAGAAATTTGTCAGAGATCTAAAAGCCCCCTGGCCACTTAGATTTGGAATTGCAGAGGTTGTGTATGAATAAAATATGAAACTTGTTCTTTGGTGGTGCGCTTCTCATTCAGGGAATGAATAAGAATCCAATCCTTCACTGCTTATTCACAGAAATGTGAAATCTAGTTGTACCTAAATTATATTTATAATTAAATGAAAGACCCAGCATGCGCTAGCAGCAAAATAGTGTTGCTCTCTAGACACACTCAAATATGCTCAATAGCCAGTGTATTACTGTAGGTACACCTAGCTAATCTAAAACTAATGCAGTCTAATACAACAATCCTGCAATAAATCGTACCTTTACAAAGGTTATAATGCTAATGCTATCTGTTTAGAGAGGCATTTACTCAACTTTATGGTTGAGGACAAGGTTGTTGAGAGTCACTGTTTTTTTTTTGTTGTTGTTGTTGTGTTGAGTTCTTTCCCAAGCATCTTGATCCTGAAAGAAGCCATTTAGCATGCTGTCACATCACTTTACAAATAAATGCAGACACATTATTTAAGGTTTCTACTCTGAAAAATATGGCTGTCTTCACCACTTGAAGGTTACCAAAATGCTTCTTTATAATGTCAAGTCAATAAAGAGTCAACCAGCAAAATGGAAATTAAACTGTTGGCCTGGAATAAAGAGAGGGAGTGAGAGAGGAAGAAAGCTACAGTAGAGTGAAATTCTGATAAAGAAGTGCATGACAGAGGCCTTGGGCACCCCCCCTCCTCTCATTGGCATGCTCTGCATCTCCAGGCTTTTAAGTGATTAGGGAGCTGCTGAGACCATGGCATCCAAGCATAGCTCCATGCAGATGTTCATTTGTATGCCAATAAACAAATTTACCCCTAGATTAAAGCTCCAGTACACAGTGCAAATTCAGCAAAGTGAATGACATTCTCCATGCACAGCCCATCAATGTCTTGGTCCTCTTCAGACAGAAGACCCATGCCTCCTCTAACTCGCACATTTATTTCACACAGATGGGCAGCAAACCGAGAGATACAAGGAGTGAGGGAGGAGAGAAAGAGAGAAAAATAAAGCGGAAGGTCTTGATTACTGAAAACTGAAAAACATGTAATTTAAAAATATCAAAGTTCCATATTACATGGTTATATTTCACACCCCAATTTCACCCATAAATCAGCAATTTTTGGTCTTTAAATCTCTTGTTTATATCCTGCAGTTCACAGAATCCTATTTTTCTCTCTCTCTTTCCTGCCCCTCTCTCTCGTTTCTGCTGTGCAGTCTTTTTCTTTCAGAGCCTGACACTTCCCCTTGGTAAAAGCAGTTAAATCAGTCTGTGAATATTCCAACCCTGCGATAAGGAAAGAAGGCTGTGTCCCGCTGTACTCTGGGTAATGCTGCTCTCCATTGTTGGCTGACAGGGCTCCATTGAGGAGCAGGTTTTAACTCTGATAGCATCACCACACTGCATGGACACAGTGACAGATAAAAAGCCTATCCAACATGACACACGCGTGCCAACACCTCCCAAACAAGACCCCCAATCTGATCATCAGAGGAGAAGCAGGAAAAGAGGTGCTGTAACACCAAATAAAGACAAATAAGATAAACAGGCCATGGCAATATTACCGCTATCATTGGATTCCAGAGGTTTTCGATAAAGCAAATGCAATTATCCATGTCTAACATAGCTGGGGTGACCAATCCCAAACCATTCGGTACCCAGTGTCCAATCACATTGCAGCTTTGTATGACACTGGAGCTACACTTATCTGAGTAAAATGCTTCCAGGTTCCATTTTTCTCAGAGGGTTCAATACAGCTTTTCATTTTGCTGATGTTTTTCAGCCATTTTACCACTGCTAGTCCATATAGTCCTGAAAAGTCACCACCCTCTCCTTACAGGCTGACTGTGACCGGCCAATCAACAATCAGCGCCGGGGCATGGGAAACCTGTTATTTTCAACCCTATAATCATTTCCATCAGATGCATTGCTGTCCCTCACAACGATTCGAGCATTCAAATGATAAAGGGAGGCCTGCTTTAAGATATCTGCAGACAGAGACCAAGGACAGCAGGGACAGAATGCACCGAGCAAACACTAAAAACCAAACAAGCAACAGTATAAGCAGCCTGTCACAATGTCACCATTCACAAAATGACAACCTGGCCACTCACTTTCCTGGAACACCCTGGTAGACTATGCCTTAACCCAGACAAAAGCCTCAGCCAACAAATGTATAGAGTTCCTGTAGGCATGACTTAACTGGGTCAAGACAATATAGGGCTGTAACTGTCAATTATGTTTACAATGAACTGATGGGAAATAGAGATCCAGAACAGGAAATGGTCATTTATACTATGGCATATCTTTATTTGACATAATTCTCATTACTAATGACTTGATTATTCAGTGATTAAAAACGTTGTCAGGGTGCCCTAAGGATTTAAACTGCAGCGTACTGTTTAAAGTCCAGTTGAGGACCATACAGTAGTTATTATTTCCATGTTATTTCCCATTTCTTGCTCTCCCCTAATTTCCTGTCATCTCTCTATCAGTTCTATAATAAAAGACATAAAATGGTCCCAAAATGTAGAAGTTTTGTGTCAATAGATTAATCAGCTCCCAACAATTTCAAATCTAAGCTCTCTAAATTAACAAAGAGAAAATAGTCTGAAGGCCCAAGAGGCAGCAGCTTTACTCTTTAAAACAATATTTCATGGGTGTTGGCCATGTGTTGAAAGGTCTGCCACGTGGCTTGCTGGATTTCTCCGTCTATTGATTCCCATCTCCTGTGAGGCAGGGGAATCAATCAGTGGGATGTAGATATGGGGGCCACTCTCTCAACCCTCCCTCCTGGGTAGCACACTGCATCACAGTTGGCCAAACTCCTGCTGACTGAGGACTTAGTGACTCACCTGCCCTTTTATCTGTTTCTGTGTCCGTTCTATCTTTGTGTTCCTCATTACCTGTTCCCATACTTGAGTGCTTCTTTCATTCTGAGTCATCCTGGACTCTGTCAGTGACTCCTTACTTGTGTAGAACAGCATGAGTTTTCAAGAGGGCTGTCTTTACAGCGGAGAAACAGGGATGTGGAATGGAAGAACAGCCACAGACTGGGTGGCAGAGAGAAAAGAGTTGACACAGAAGGGAAAACAGAAGAGAAGGACATTTCTACCTTGGAAGAGTCCTGCACCGGGCCAGGTATCCACAAAAATATGTAATGGGTAAGAAATGTTTATATTAATTTGAGGGGCAAAAAATACACTAAATGCAGGTGGGTAGTGAGTGAAATAAACATAAAAACATCTAATCCAGCAAAATTTTATCAAGCCTAAATAACTGATACAAATGGTACAACCTTTGACCCGTCACTCAGACATCAACGTAGGCTAGGCACTTCCTCACTAAGGGAACGGCTGCAGAGCCCAAGTGCTGCGTCCATCGACAGATACCTTTCCAAGAACACAACTCTCAAGCACTTTAAAGTAAGAAACTGTGCAGCTTAAAGCGCATTTTAATTACTGGTACAGGCTGGTTCTATCGTTAACGGGTCAGGTTGAGTCCGGATTTCATGTAGAAATAACTCTACATAAAGGCTCGGGTCCGATACGGAGCTCTGCAGGTGTAGGGTGGGTGCAGGTTTTCAAAATTGGACCTGTGCAGGACGCCGTACCTCGGAGAGCACCACTTAACCAAATTACAGCAGTCTGCAATCAACGAGCTGAAATTACCCAACTGTTGGGTCACCATAGCAACCAAAAGCCTGATCAAAGCTGTGAGCAGAGCAGCAGTGGACAGGAGGTGAGAGAAGGCACCAGGAGAGGAGGCGTCTGATCAACTGATCAAGTATGGTTCGATCCAGCCAGATACTACCAGCATGAACCACCTGCTTACCTTTTGTTGGTGTGTTGGCATTCATTATAGATGCAACTCAGTGTTGACTATAAGTAATGCTAAGTTCAGCTTCCACTGAGTTACCCACACTATCAGATACATTTGATAAGGAGGAGGCTCTGTTAAAGTGTGCACTGTATAGGAATACACATACATAGCCCTTCCTCATTTCTTTTCCTTCCAGTGGCGAGCAGATGGAAGTCCGTTCCACAGCTCAGGATTCAGTGATAACACTGTTTATGAGTTCCATTACGTGCTCGGCAGGCTGCAAGCACTCTGTCTCAGCACAGCCGTAAGGAAGTTTGCTCACAATGAAAATAGATGCAGTTTATTTATGATTATACAGTGTGGCTGTGTATGCTTATCAGTGTTTGAATTAAGTACTGTGCATTTAAAAAGAGCTCACATAGCCCCCCTCTCAGGCTCCTGCTGTGGAGACCCTTTTGAGTTTTGCTGCTGACACAAGATGGTTGGCAAAATCTAGTTTCTTGTACTCTAGTTTTAGAAGGTTTGCATCAAACTTTCAAAATGAGGCTCAGATAGAGTTCAGGAAACACAGTACAGGCAATATCAGTGTACAAAAAAAGACAAATGGAAATTCAAGGAATTAATTATTGCTCTACCCATATTCTCCTATTGGTTCAGCTCAACTAAGAGGAACTCACATATTCTCAGATCAGCAAGAAAAGATTTGCTAACCAATATGAAAATGCATGTGCTTGAACAAATGGCACATTGCTCCCTGGTTAGATGAAAATGGGTGTTTGGCAATATTTCCAAAAGACAAAAAAAACAGAGAAAAATGAACATGCTGAGAGTAGAGAGTGATGAAACAAAGCCAAAATGAAGCTTCTCTTCAACTCTGTCTGTTTTACCAGAATCTGAATTTGACTCTGTCCAAGTCAGCCCTCATAAGACTAATGTATTCTGTGGCTAATGGAGCTGGTTGCTTCGAGGGCTAGACTGAGTGTCTCCACAATGATTCTCATTCATTTCCTCTGAAGGGCCAATTATCTCAAATAGAGGCATTATGAAAGGCGCTAGACTCGGTCAAGTGAACAAACCCTTGCAACTCTCGTCCGTAGAACTTAAGGTCATGTCACACCTCTGAGGACACCTATTGTGACTTTAAGGCAGTAAATGTAGCTAAAACACCACCTAAATGTAGTTACCATGGATCCCCACCTAATAATGAGGAAAATCTACAAAATCTAATTCAAAAAATTGGCAAAGGATGATTCAGAACAGCAAAGGCTATTAGAATAGGAGGGTGAACACTGTGGCCTATGTACTGCATGAGTGTTATGGGTATTACAAATATACAGGTGAACATACTGTACATGTGCAAAGAGCAAAAATGAGGCTACATGAATACTGTGTTATATATAAGAGTGAGCGGCTGAGTGGAGACAGAGAGAGAAAGAGGCAAAAGGAGAAACTGTGTTGTCCTATGATGAAAGGCTTGATTGATTAGAGAGTGATGATTGCAGTAAATGACCTGGAAGATGGCTCCATCTCTGTTTCCCGTTTTCTCTGTCTCTTATACCTTCTTCCCTCACTCACTTGCTTTCTCACTTACACCTCTCTCTCTCTCTCTCCATACCTCTTATTGTCAGCCCCACTCCCTGGTTTCATCACGGCAACCCATCAGAGTGCCCTCTCTCCCCCCTAATGGTACAGCTATTAGCACTAATGCATTTCAAACGTACAGCAGCTGCCACATCACAATCTGATGGAAAGAATGTCTTCCTCCAATCTCCAAATTCTCTGTCCTTTCTTTCATCCGGTCTTGTGCCCTGTCCTGATATACTGCACTGTGTCAGCCCTCCTTAAGTTGAACAACAGTGTTGATCATTATCAGCCTCTATAGAGTGGTCCAACAAATAGATTATGATAATATATTTTGAATTAGAAAGTTAGCTTAAAATGATCCAGACTTGAGATAATGTACAGCCTTGTAAACCAGTGTTCTGTTGTTGCAGATAGCTCAACTATTTTAGCTAGTTAGCCAACTACCTAATATAATAAAGCAACAATATTTGAGAGAGTCAAAAGGTTGTAAAAGGTTTTGACATGTCGCTAGCTTAAAATGTCACAAGTATAACTACTGCTGCAGCATTGATTTTAATTTCTTACTTTAGAAGATAGCAGCCAGTGTCAATGCAACTGTATGGCACTGCTCCTAATGTTTGGAACTATCCAACATTCCCATGATGCATCATTACTGTTAAAAAATGGTGCTTATAAAGTCGATGGTGATGTGGTCATACTCAATCCTCTCTGATTCAGACAACATTATGAAACAGAAAGGAAGCACCTGAGTTTTATTTCTAGAAAAAGGTCAAACTCCTCCACTATAAAAAAAGGTCCTGATAATACATAACTCAAGTTAACACTGGAGAATTGATATCTTCAAATACATCATGCAATTATAACGCCACTCTATAATGACATTACAGATGTCACCAAGCTGTTTTATCATATAATAGCTCAACAGGAGTCATTAGACATTGCTACAATTTATATGACTACTGAAAACTTTTATTTCTGATATCAAATTACATTTCAGCTACTCAAAATGTTCATTTGCCACAATATATAAAATTGCCATAAAACTGGTTTATGGTGCACAAGCCTAATCTGGTGTAATTCAGTCCACACCATCTCTACCACAAAACTACACTGCTAAAAAACATACTGTAGCAACTCTCACCATGAATACCCAGCAGCATCGACTGGTGCACTGAAACAAAAGTAACAAAAGTAACATCTAAAGAAATAAACAGTAGCTGCAAGTGGCTTAACATCATCTGACCTATCTGAATACCTGTGCTAGAAGAGTAAACTTCATTTTAGCACTTAACCAGCCTGGGTTTTGTCCCGAGTCTCGACTCAGAAGCTGAACAGTGACTTTAGCAGGGCTCCCTACTCTCTTGGTTGACAAGCAACCAATCAGTAAGGCCTTGATTTATTAAAGCACCGCTTGATGACTTTTTGTCATTTTCATGGTCTTTGTGAGGGAACAAGAAATTAATCAACAGTTATTAATTGAAAATGAACAATTCTGGCATGTCAGCAAAATCCACAGCTCTACAATTAAAAAAACTACTTGATTAGTCAAAGAAATACTATAAATATCAGTTAACGATAGAACCAACCTGTATCAGCTGAATATAGCCCTAGGTTCTTTTCTTATTCAGGTGTAAATGTAGTTTTAAAAAACCCACGAACATTGGTATTGGTGTTCCAATAGGAAAACGGTTTAAAGCAGTACATCTCTAACAACATTTTGAACTGACACACACCCAGGTTATATCACTCAGTTCGAATGTGTTTGACTTTCTTTATGGAAAATCAACATTTAAATCACTTCCTAAACATTGTTATGCACACACTCAGAGTGGGTCAGAGCTGTACGACCTAGGCCTGTTTCCTGATTTCCTGAATAGATTTCTGATGAAATCCAGAGGGGCTTGATGATAGTGCTCGGCTTCCTTGCTGCCAATTCTCTGCTTACAAAACAAAACAGAGTTCTGACATTTGGCTCTAAAGTCGCTGTTTCTCCCTCATCCCTATGAGAATCACAAAGCAGCCTCAAAATGACTGTGTCGCATTGGGATGACTCTGCTGCTAACACAATAGTCGAGCGTCACAGAGGGGTGGGAACCTGACCTTGAGAAATCGGTGGCAATTCACCACTTTAATGTCTATTTCACACACCATTTCATTCTGATGGATTTAAAACCCTGAACGACCATCACAACAGTTGTTACGATCAACATTTTGACATCCATAATGTCTGGCAGTGGTCAGAAAAGTGGCTTTGCAGTTAGACCAGGAAAGGGCTTGAATATGTGTACGCATGTGCATGTGAGGAACAGTGGGGTCCTCCCATTGCTCCGGTAACAGCTGCGATGGCAGCCGCTATGAGGGAACAGGCACACCATTGAGTTTCTGTGATGTCACCAATTTGACGAGGCAGGCAGATGGGCTGGGCCAGGTATAGAACCTGCCATTAATAAACACATATAAAAACTCAGTGGCCAGCAAACAGAAAAAACATTATGCATTTACAGCGCCCCACCCCCCAAACGACACACACACACAGAAACACAAATTTAATCAAAACGCACCGTCTCTCATGCATAAACACCTTTTCTCTTCATTTGACAGACTTCTCCACCCACTAGTTTAAGATGCAACACATTTCTCCTAATATGCCCAGAGAGCATGCAGCCCTAATCTAATTAGAGTGTCAGTCAGCAGAGTGTTCACCCAAAGAGAAATTAGGAAAGCACAAAATCTACAAACGGGAAAAATCTTCTTGCTATGATGTGGCATATCTACCTCTCCCCCTCCTCCTCTTCACCCCCCTCCACCTCTTTATGAGATTTTTTTAATGGTTTCACAGTCTCCCCTGCTGAGATTCATTACCTGGCCTAATTATAAAGGCAAATGAAATCAGCTCCAATACATTATTAATAAAGGAGCACCATTAAGATTCATTTGCAGTACATGCAACAATATGATATATTCCAACTGTTTTCATGCCTGATTAAAGACATACACAGATTAGAAAAAAATGTATATGATTGTGATGGAGGAGAAAGTAACGGTAGGAATGAGGCTGGTGACTGGACAGGAAGAGAAAAGGAGAAAGAGCAGAGGTAGAGGGAGAGCAACATTTAGAGAAGGCAGGTGGATTAAAGAGAGTGCTGGCTTTTCCACTTGACGAGCTATTGGAGCCATACTGGATGCAGCTCCTTATGAACAGGTGTGCTGTGTGTGGTCACCGTGACCCAGCCTCCACTTCCTGCATGGCTACACATCCGATTGAGGTGCATCAGAGCTGGGCAGGGAGAGGCAGACATCAAGCCCACTCAGGCCTAAGATGAAAGGACAGCCGCAGTGCAGCTCCTTCCCCTCAGACCAGCAGGGAAGGAGGGGTGAGGCCCAGTTACCCCAAGACTACAGCTTCAGAGTGTAAGCAACCATGAATAAAAATGGACTTTGTTGAGAAGTAGGCCTCATAATTATTCATTTTAAATCAGTTAAAGCCTTTTGTCAAATATCCCCCAGGAGGCACGGGGTTAAAAATCCATTTGTGGGAAGTATACCATGACAGTGAGCTCATCTTCCTAGAGACAGAGGATATGACAGCAGGGAATATGCATGTGTATCTGTCGGGTGAGGCTATATATAAAGTATACAACAAAGTGAAAATCCCCTGGTCAGCATGACTAAAATGTTAAGTACTTACAAATCCTGCACAATTCATACAATTTTATTTGTTTTTGACTTCTCTGTTATGCAGTCTCACACTCTGCGTTCTTATTCAGGCAGTTCCTTACCATGTAGAGCCATGCTGCATTAGATACAACCCAGGCCAAAGGTGAGAAAGCTGTGCTGTTTACAGGTTATTTGATAACCTCTTTCATGCAGTTAGCCTTAATTGGAAACCACAGGCACAAACTCTTCGGTAGCAGTAACCACAGATAAACTGAATTTTGTTGCAGCTGTCAAAGGTGTACTCACTGTTGTTGTACTGAAGTTGTTCTTTGAGGCTGGTATTGTCAGTGTAGTGCTGCATACTGTATCTCACCTGTTGTTGTAATTATTCATAAGAACAAATGCCCTACACTTTAAATTAAAACTAATACAATTATTGTAAGATGGCACAATTATGAATCATTTAACATTTTAGTGATATTGCACAGGGGCGTACTCAGCTTTGTTGTATACTTTGTGCATGTGTGCATCAGTATGCATGCACGTTTGTGGGGCATTTGAGTACTCGCAAATTGGAGAGTCAGTGGAGCATGCTGGATCACAAACACACAGACAAATACACAAACCAAAGTGATACCATTTCTCCTTTTTTTAGATTTCGAGAGCGGATCTAGTGTTTTAAAGGTCAGCTGCAAGAGAATGCTGTGTTCAATTTGCTGTGGCCTGTGAAACAAAACAAATCTCTTAAATAATACTAAAGACCTCAAAATAACAAACCCCCAAAGTAAGCAATTATATTGTGTGTGCATACCCGTGTACACTGCATTTGTGTATGTTTTTATTTCTCTGCATAGTCTCTGTGATGCTGATCACATTGTCATTAAAGGGCTATAAGTCAAACAACTAAATTGAGGGGGAAACAGGAAAAGAGATGCGAATGGTCAGATAACAGGAATATTAACCAGTTTGCCTGGGAAAAGGAAAAAAGGTGAGAAAAGAAGAGTCTTTGGAGAAGGAAGGAGGAAAGTGGGTGTCCTACTTTACCGTCACACCGTCTTGCCATACATGCTCCTTCTGAAGCTGCTCTGCCTCCCTGGCCAGTTTCTACAAGGAAGCACAAAAACAGCAGTGTGAGTGTCAGAAGCCAGTAGGACAGTGATTTGTGTACATGTGTGCGTCTGCACGTGTGAGCGACAGACAGGCAGGCAGATGGGGATGGTGACCTTGTCCTCTGCTAAAGTCAGTACAGCTGTAAATTAACTGGTTAATTCAGAGGTTGAGAGCACGTTAAACCCAACAACATGTTCCTTAAAAAAAAAACATCAGCTTAACAATTTATTAAAGCTATTTGAAGCTGTAAGTTGTTTATCAAAACCGATCTACTGGAGGCATTATCTTTAAAAACACTGACATACTGATAACTTACATATTCTCAAACAGGAAAGTAAGAGAATTTTTATTAATATAAATTCAAAATGAAATTAAGGGAATTTGCACGGTGAGAGACCATGTATTGAAAGTGCTGTTACAAATTGATGAGGTGATCATATGTGTATTTGTCTGACTGACAGCTGAGCTGGCAGGAGGTATAAGACTCAATGAAAACACACTTGCTCTAGCAACAAGCCAAGGCACAGACCTTCATCATCAGTGGTAGTGGGACAGATCTACACCAGGCCAAATCTATACTGAGCTCGGCATTAACAGGCTTGTTTTTAGAGGATCAGGTCGGTCATTTTCTATTTTCAACACACAGCATACAGAGACTAAAACCGATAATGATTTGTCCGTCGGCGTGTCAGTCTGGGATCAGCTTATTTGTCTGTGTCATGGACCTCTGTTGTAGTTCAAAAACTATTAAAAACACATCAGTGAAACCTACCACTGCACTGGGTGACATGTTTCTCCATTATGAATCGTCTTTGAACAGCAACAGAGGTCCACAGATGAATAAGCTGAATCAGGTTGGAGACTGACATATTAACTGAGTTGGTTTTAGTCTCTATATGAGAAATGGTGAAAATACTATTAATATAGGAAATGAAAGACCTTATCCTTTAAGCTCTGTGCACTTTTCCTAGTGGATGTTTATTTGCCCTTGCTTGTAGATTAGTAGACACTAGCCTTAAAGGCAGTGTAGCTATTGTTGAGTTATAAAATTATAGTTTGATATACATGGTTGTATTGAATTTATGTTGGCAGGTCTACACACCATGAGCTGTAAAGAAAATTCAATGTGTACGTTAATTCTTTGATACATATGATACACAGATGCACACGTTTTCACTTTTTGATGATAACAAAAGAAAGTTCTCCATCCTCACAGCCAGATAAACGCCACACTGATGAGGACACCTTGATGAGACCAACAAAAAAAAGCGACTTTCCTTGTGTTGGTTGCCTTTTTCACCCCAACACAGAGGAGACATGCTAATCAGTTTACAGAGCAGATGTCAATAATATCACAAAAGTATCTTTTACCCTCCCGTGCCTCACTATCTAGGTTTCCCAGGTCTCTAGGGGGTGATCTCGTTCCTACCCCAGAACAGTCTGATCAGCCAGTCCCATGGCTCTAACCATATTTAGAAGTGTGACACAGTAAAAGCTCATTCATTTGTGGAGCCACACTGAAGGCCCCCACTCACCTGCCACAGGAGGATTTTTATCTATCAAAGCATGCAAGACAAAAAAAAAAGGACTTATTATTGTAAAGCTGTCCTATTTCTATTAAGTACCCCCCACCCACCTCATCTCACCAGACCATCCCACTCAAAGCCACAGACAAAATACTGCTCCACCTCTTCTCAAACCCACTAGGCAGAAAATGTCAGTTCAGGCTCATATAGGACGTGCACGGTGTAATAAACTAACCTAATTTGTGGCACATAACAAAAAATCCAGATCATTTTCACTCATGCATCTGCATCATGCTTTAATCACCTGAACATGTCCTAAATAACAACAATAAGATTTCCTAATGAGACAATAAGGAGTTGAAACAGTGAAATGTGGACCTTAATTAGCCAATCAAAATTATTACCAGAGTCCACTGGAAAAAATACTGTGTGGCTTCTGTCGGCCTTGCTAAAGAGCTATGTGATAGAGAAAGTCTCTTGATGAAACTATCAATACTAATTTTTTTTTTTCAATTACGGATAAGCACAGAGCAGCAGAAGAATAATCCCAGTTCTGAGATTAGCCTGAAAATTACTCTCTTTTGATGTAACTCTCTTTTGGGGAGCAAGTTGCATTTTCAGAATTGTTTCTATCCTTTTTTTCCCCTCAACTCTTTGTCATGATCTATGATCTAGCTACTGTACCCTTTCATCCCCTTGGCTCAGGCTTTTTCTCAGCATTTAATCTGTCAGTAAGAATCTCTACTTTGTCCCTTTAGAAAATCCATTTCTCTCCCCACACATACACATTTTTTTCCAGCTCTGTTTCCTTAGCTGCCTGTCTCCTAGTTGTTTTCCTCCCTCTACCCCTACTAGGCCACCATTTCTCTGGGACTTCTCTCCTCCGTAGCTTAATACAGTCCCCTTGCTCCAAAACAGTCATGTGTCTTTCCTTCTTCAGTGTTGGCCGAGATGGATGGGTGACACAAACAGCCGATGAATCAGAGTGAGAGATGTGGGAAGGAGGGGGGTTAAGAATATATCATCTATGCTGGTGGCTGGAGCCCAAGGAGCTTGGAGCACTGGATGAGCATAGTGAGATCAGCACAGTAAAGCACAGATAAGCTCGCAACAGGCCAACAGCAAATAACACTACAGCATACACGCAGAAAGACAACATAAGCACGACCCTCTAATGTTAATGCCACTGTAACCTTGACACAAAATGCATCACGTTAGGTCATTTGTCACAGAGCCTTCAGGCAAGGTCGAGAACCATAAACACCAGCCTGTAATGGATAGTGGTAAAAAGTGTCTCCACAAGGTCTCCAGCCTTAAACAACACACGATGGTCATGTTATGGTCACGTCTGTCATGTATGCAAACACTGTAGGTGACAGCGTATTGTCGAAGCAACCAACGAGCACGCCGTGGAGCTTGGTGAAGTCTCTGCTGTCCAAGAACCCTGCAGGTGAAAAACCAAGCTCCCTCAGTGTGAACTCGGAGCAAGAAGGCAGCAGGAAAAAAAGAACAACAAAAAGCTCTGCGTGAGGCGATTAGGATCTTTAACTGTTCAGTTTGCTCTTTTCCAGAGGGGAGCACTTTAATCACTCAAAGTCTTGTTATTTCTAGGGAAATAGCAGCACACCAGGGACAGACAGCGTCATGCTGTGGTGAGCGCCAACTCGACACTGGGCCGCCTGTGTGATTGCTGCAGCCTGTTAGGCCCTTCTAATGAGCATTAACTTAAAGGGTACTCGACACACAACGTTGTCGTCTGTGTGATCTGGAGGGACACTCCAAGTCAGCCCTACAATGTGTGTGTTTGAGTGAGAGGGTACTTGAGAAAACCTGACATGGTCTGTACATGTGATTGCAGCCTTGAATCGAGGTACTCAACGTGTTCCAAATGACCCCCTCAGCTTGATTTCTGGGAACGCTTAAGTCACCTTGGGGACCAAAACACTGTGAAATTACTCTACAGAGGTCACTTAACCTTCTCAGACTGACTAGCAAGGCGAGGGAAGGCCCTCAGTCAATTTTGCAATAACTGGTTGCTGTGAACAGTGACAATAATAATGGTAAGCCAGAAAGCTCTTTTACAAAAAGACATCTCAGTACAGAACAGCTTTCTTAAGAGTCCTTCCCACATTGTTGAATTAAATATCCAGACGGGGCATCACTAGAAACTACATCTTCACTTTATCTACGGACATATCATCCATCTTTTGTTTACCTAGAGACAGCGTAAAGGACATGATATGTCTGTGGGCAGTATTTCTTCCATGTTGTCTGGTGATATAAAAGGACATAATCAACACAGAAATCGCAAGGTGCATTAAACTTTGAGTGACAAAAGTGTGTCATGTGACTGACAAATTTATGTTATATTAAAATGTAACTACTGTGTCATGGTCTTAAGAGCTACTCGATTTGGTGGAGCTGTATGGAGATGTGCTGTGCAACAGTTAGTCCATTAGGGGGCAGCAGACGAGGGTCCGGTGAGCTCCAGCAGCAGCCGAGCCTGTCAGAGTGAGAGCAGTCTGCTGTAAGCTCTTCATTCTGTCTTCTCCACTCGGCCAGGATTAAGGCCAATCATAGAAATCACTGAGTCAGAACCACCCCACAATAACACAAGGAGGGACTCTCCACTCCAGAATTTTAAAACACCACAAACTCACTCACTTCTCCTCACACCCTCGCTACCATCTCCCACCACCACCTTTCATTCTTGCACCATCCTTTTATCTCTCCTCTTGGCTCGGCTGTTTTATCCTGCCATCACAGGCTGTACTCCATTTCTCTCCATCTGTCTCAGTTTACTGCCCTCCAACGTCCTCCCTCCTCTAACGCCATATTAATTCCAGCAGCACAGTCACAAACCAACTTCACAACAATTTAATTGACTTCATAGAGCACAGAACTCATCAGCAAAGCAGGGTGAAATAGAAAAAAGCTTGAAAACATACGACGCTTTTATTGCTTGCATTATTACACTTCACTCTCAGTGGAGTGACTGAAATGACATCCCATCCCATTTCAAGTTCCAGTCACAAAGAGTTGGGAGGAGTGCAGCGGCGATGCGAATAGATTCTCCTCTTGTTGTTCTTGCCAAACAATGTAAATGTCCATAATGAGGAGAAATAATGACTCTTAATTAGAGGTCCCTTGTTGGTTTGCTACTGGCACATGGTTACTGTAGTCCTTATTAGCTAACTCTGACAGAGGATCTGCATGGATGGGTGGGTGAACGTCTTTATTCTGTGATCCAAAGCGCCCTGCAGCAGGCCCATTTGCAGGGGCTGTGTGTGCAGTGCTATTGTAGCATGTGCTGAGATAATCCCTGCCTTTGTACCCCCCACCCATAATCTTCCCCCTCAACAATAGAAATGTTAACACTTCCTTTTGCATTTCCCCATTCAGAGACAAATTCCCAACTCCAGTCTGCTGTTTCCACGGAGACCAGACTGAGAAGATGCGAGCTGTCACCTACCCACAGCAGCAGCAACTCACCAGCTTTTCAAAATCAAACACCAGACTTTGTGTGCTCCGCACGGGCCCATAGAAACCACATTTCCACAGCAGAGTGCCAGCATTGTTCTGAAGCTTCTGTGTCTTGTTCAATGAGACAAAAAAGACAGCTGTCTTTACTCTGGAACAATACAGTAGCTCTCTGCAGCAGATAAACTCCCTCATAATGGTTCTTCAGAGCTACCCTGAAAATAATCGACCTTGATCATAAGCTCTTGTCTACTAATCAGTCTACTTCTAAGGTTATAATATGGATCTCATCAAAGTACGATTATGTTAGAAGTAGTGTCATGGGAGAAGATGAGCTAATCTAATATATTAGCAACTGCTGAAGTATCCCCATAAAAACAATATTAATTCTCATCTAATTGAGTCACTTTTTGTTTCATTTGAGATACTCTATTCAAAAATAATATGCATTTCGCTCATTAAACCACAGAGCCTTTGATGCTAAGTGGCAGACTCATCATAGCACAGAACGGAGCCAGAGACCATTGTACTGCACATTATCATGCACTGAAGCAACTACCACTGTAAATTCAATTATACCTCCTGTGGGATAAATGCTACAAACAGCTCTATCTCATCATTTGCTCACAGGGATACATGAATCTCAAAATCTCATGTATACACAGGTCACAATGGTCATACCCAGCACAAATGAAAAAGATGTAAAGGTCAAACAAGGTCACTCCAGGAGCCATCACAGTGAGTCAATAGCACACAGATCTGCCCACAGGTAGCCAGGTGTCTTACACACAGAGGGCCAGCAGGGGGCTCAGGGTGAGCGTACAGGCGGAGCAGTGTGCCCATGGGGACAGGAAAGACTTAGTGATGCGAGTGTCTGGCTGGTTAGGCTCAGTGTCCATGGTTTGACAGATAGTCACAGACATGCCCAAACTGTTGCCCGGTTCCTGCTGTTACTGGCATCAAACAGACAACAGAGTGTGGGCAGAAGGGAACCTAAAGGTGCTGTTTACAAAGAAATAAAATTCAGACATCTTGTCTCTCTTACTGCTCATAAGACACTGACCTTGCAGGTGAGTGAGAAGGAGAAAACTGCATACCTGTTTTCTGGCTATAGCCAAACATAAAAAAGTCAAAAGAAGCTAAGTCACATTCCACTAGAAAGGAACAGTGCACATGAGTGCTCCTTTATCTATTACAATTGTTTCCAGGTATATGTGGTTGCCTCGATGACTTGCTTGTCTCATCTGCCGCCTCAGCAGGCTGAGCGGGGAGGGGCAGAGCCAAACAGCATCAAGACGTAGGGCAAATGTCAACTTGATCAGAGGTGAAAGTGATAATGTACCTACGTGCTCACTGCGACACAAACACAATAAGAGGAGAGTGAAAGCTGATACCTACACTCCATCGCTGTATATTTCGACAATCTGTTAATCGTCAAAAGCTCCAGTTATGCCAAAGCTCACAAGATCATGTGAAAACACAGGTGAACACACGAAATGAGCAGGAAAACAATGGCAGCAGCTTAAATGCCTCAACATCTTAAACGCAAGTCGAGCATGATTGTGCATATATAATATACACGTGATAGTGAGCCAAAAGAAGCAGACTGATTCACAGATGGCCAAGATACAAAAGATGCAAAGAGAAACCACAAGAGCAGGGAAGGCAGGGGATTTTTTTTAATACACAGAGCCATACCAATATCACCTCAGTCCATCAGCTTAGCTACCTTTCCTTCCACCTCACCTCACCATAGCACTGGTGGCAGTTCAAGGGCAAACAATTTATTTTTTGCTGTATATTTTTTGCCCTTTACTTCAATCAATCCTCCTCCCCTCCCATAAGAGTGGTTTATTATTCAACTAAAAGGTCATGAGGTGTTTCCAAATTGATATTTTGTGATGTCTTGCAGATTTATCTCACTTCCTACTCTCCGTCTGTTCTGCTACAAAGAGAGAGAGTGTTTGATGTCTGACAGAAGCATTGTCAAAGTGCCAGAGAGTCCAGTGACAGCAGCTGGTATTTGACAAAGTGTATCTTTGACAGTGTGTGGCCAGGCAATTGTTTACACACGCACATATTCATTCATACACACACACACACACACCCTATCCAGTATTCTAGCAGACATAAGAGGGAAAACATGCAGACACTGACGTCTCTCAAAGCAATTACCACAGAGTGAAACCAAATTAAATTTGAAGCCTAGAGCAACACCAGCGACTGAACGTCTGTGACAGATATGACAAGGGAGAAAGGGGAGTGCTGCAGGACCAAAGGGTGGAAGGAATGATGGCGTTAACATCAGGTGTGGGTCACGAAGGAAGAGAAAACCACTTGGAGAAGATGAGTAAACAGAGAGCAGGTCATTAGGAGAGAGGTTTTGCATGTTTAGCCTGTTACCTATAAACTCTGTATGCTATAATGTTGTTGCCCTCTGATTTTAAAAGAGTACCATATGTTTTTTGACTGATTTCCCACTGTACCCTGAGGGCAGCTACTTTGCCAGCTTGAGATAGATGATCCATCACATTAAAGATTTTGCCAGCTTCGTCATAAAGCTCCTACATCTACGACTAGAAAGTCGGCAGCTGAACAACAGCCTTTTAAATGCAACAAATGACCAAATTCATACTATTTGTTTTCCTGATAGCACTGTGTATTTATTTATTGGCTTTTTGGGTTTATTTTTCATTGTCACACTGCATCTCCTAAATACCATGCTTTTTTCATGGCAGTGATAACAGAACAAAACCAAATAATTAATAATAAAAGCATAATGAACAATTAACCTACAGAAGAGTCGATGTAAGATGATTTTCAGTCTGCGATGAAATGAATGAAAATGGCTGTTGAAAGGTAGGAAATCAATCTGAAACCATATGGTACGCTTTAGGAAACTGTCAAGGAGTAGTGTAAAAAATATAGTGTGTGATTTGCAGTTAATGGAGTAAAACATGCTAAAGCACTGATACAGTATGTTCCTTTCTTGATACAGAGGATGTGCTTTGCAATGTCTGTCTCTATTGCATCTGGCAAAAATACAATGCTTCATCTATCCAATTATGTTACAGAAATTACAGTAGATCTTAGAGAAGTATACTTCTAGTTAGTATATCCACAGTAATAAGTCAAAGAGGAAAGAAGTATACAAAGATATATATCCACAGTAATAAGTCAAAGAGGAAATAATTAAAAAACATCTAACGAAAGCACAGTCTTTAGCCATCGTCACACCGGAAAATGATGCAACTCAACTAGAAATACACCTTAATCTGTAGAACATTTTGCCATCACAAACATGCGCCTGTTCCGGGCATACAGATTAGCTGGCTCTCCAGTTCTCCAAGAGATATCATTTCTCCATTTTTATTATTCTAGTCCAAGAAATGACAGGATTAGTTGTGCCAGCTTTTAAACATGTGATGTTATCTCCTCTCTCCTGGGTGACCAATTAATCCCTCTCACTTCCCTCCTTCTCATCACCCTTTCTCTCCCCATCCAGGCTTCATTGAGTCCATTACTCTGCAACCCCACCCAGCCACCAGCTCAACCTACAGTATTACTGTCTATCTCTCCCAGAGGAGATCTTTTGCACTAGAGTGAAATGCAGCTAAGTGTCCTGACACTGAGATGCCTACAGTGAGTGCACTGCAGAGCTATATGACAGCACACAAAGATGAGGTTTCCATAATCACTAGTCACTGGACTTACAGTATACATGTGCACTTACAATTCAACACTTTATACACTTCAGTAGCAATTTTACTGCAATAGTCACTTCATCTTACTGCCTCACTGTCTTCTAATAGGACAAGAACAAATTAACATGAACTGCTCAAGCTCTTAAAATTGTTGTGCATGTTGTGACCTGCTGTAAACAAATGATCATCAATCATTCATCCTTTATCCATGAAGTATTCAATTTTAGATCTGTTGTGTCTCTGAATCCAATGAATACCACTTTTTAGTGTATGGACTAGCATACCAGGTTTCAAATGTGAAAGCAAACAACATCTGGATAACAATGTAAATATTTTATCAGTCTGCTGTGAAATGAAGGAGATTGCTTTCATTGGGTGGTGAGTAACTGACTTGCAATCAGTTGTAATATGTTAATACAAACAACATCTGGATAGCAATGTAAATGCTTGTTTAGCCTGCTGTGCCCCGTCCTCATATGGTCTATAGTGCTCGATCGCCGAGAGACGACTCTCTGAATATTTAACCAGCAGTGGCGGTGATGCTGAGAATTCACAAAGTGCTCTGATTGGTGGTAGCTTAAGGTAGGATGCTCAGTTTGGACCAAATTAGAAAAACTACTAATAAAAAAAAAAAAAAATCAAGGACTAGCTATGAAAAACATGACAAAGGGCATAATGTACCTGGAAGCCCATTCTGACTGTATGCAAAATTACAACTCAAACCTTCTTTTTCATTTTAAACTCTCCCTGTTCTGTTTTTCTAATCTGTCTGATGTGGATAGTGTATGTCTACTTTCTGAGGTCTTGATAATATTACAAAAACTAATATGTGAAATATCATGTTTAGTTTAAAGCACCACTGAACAGCCACCTGTATTTAGTTATACCATAACATATAGTCTGGAGCCATACTGTTTGCTTATTGCTACCATAGACTGTATACACATAACTGGTATATAGATTAAGAGTCTGTTAATATTAATATAATTCATATCTTACAAGTTATTAATTTACTGCAGACAAAGGAGTCCACTAATCTTCTGCAATGAAAATAAATTCCTATATACCGTGCTCTCTGTACAGATTCGTGTTCAATTAGCACAGACAGTAAAATAAATATACAACAGCTGAGTGCTGAGACTGTACACAGCATGTCCAAAAACATGTCAGCACAAAGTGAGGCTGTGTGTTTTTATAATTTAAAGGTAACACAACCAAGCTGACTCAGGGGCGTCTTGATATAAAATGCAATAAAAGATAATGACAACAAATGATTCAAATGCACAATCACAGTGCAGAAGGGACTATTAAATGCCACCAGTACCTAATGATGAAAAAGTGGGATCCATTATGCAAGCAGGGCTAAGAAATACAGTATATAATGTAACTGCAATGTCCCTGGTTAGAATCCATAAAGAACATTTTTATTACACAGGTACATGTACAGTATGCACACTGGTGCATAAGGGCAGAAGACATGACTATGAATTTCTATACAATTACATTTATGCCATCTTAAGTGAGAAACATTTATAAGATGTGTTCCTGTTGAGAATATTCACATATTATCTTTCTTGAAATCAGAAATATGTGCAACAACAGATTGGAAACATACTGTATCTACTGCTAACCTAGACTCCACACATCCCAGACACATCCATTTACAGAAATGGTGAGAACGGCTAGAAGGTTCCTTTGATAGGAACTACTATTTTGTCAGCTTATTTTACAGAATCCAGTGCTGAAGATATCCACATCAACATACAGTATTAATACACTGAGACAATAAAGAGATCTTTCAGATATTCAAAAAAAAAAATGTATATGGATAGAGAATTGTAGATAGAAAACTGAATAACTAACTGTGGCTGTGATACGTCTTGTGAGAGAGAAGACTTGGGCTAATTTATGTGGACCATGAGAATACAATAGTGCTCAGGACAGATGAAGGGGATGACAAGAGGTAGAGCCAAGGGCATAATAGAGCTTTAATCAGCATAAAAAAGATGAAAACACACTTTGAGGCATCTCAAACTTGAATTATCAGTTTTAAACGCATGCCCACATGTACAGTATAGGCTCATCCACTCTGAAGCACACACACACACGACACTCAGTACAAAGAAGCACAAAACCCATCCACATACATCTATTTTTGAAGAACACAGGCACTAAGTGTTGTTGAAAAGCAGAGAATGCAAAGATCACATTTAAATCTTACCAAAAAGAACAAACGCCATTTCGAGAAAGCTTCAAACACACAGCAGCCTACTTATATATTCAGTATCGTCACAGACCAACACTGGTCAAAGATCATACTGTGTAGCCCTGTCTGTCTGTGTGTATGAAGTCAATTTGCTGGTTGACATTTTCAGTTTCTCATTACTTGAGTGTTATACACTGTGTGCTTACAGCATGCTAAATGTAGGCATCAACACACTGCAGGAAAGACTACTACGTAAAATAAAAGAGCAATGTGGAATATGTACAATTACAGAAAAAAACTGCAAGAGAAACAAAATGGTGAAAAATAAAAGGCAGGAACAGATAAAGTTAAGAAAATGAATAAAGCAGAAGCATGACAGAGGGAGATAGGGAAGAAAAGAGCTACAGTAGGCAGCACTGAAGCTGTATAACCTTGACAGAGAGCATCTTCTGACAAGCATCTGCCTTCTGTAATAATTTAGAAATAATCTACATCCACAAAGGCCCAGCAGTCTGGTAGAGTAAATGCTCTGTGCCTGATCGATCACTCCGATTCAGCCAGCTGCCGGGCTCTGTGTGTGCAGGCCCAGCATCGATCTCAGGCCTTCTCTCAGTCTTTCTCTATGCCATACAGAGGAGCATGATAAAGCAAGGAAGAGGATGAAAAAAGTGAGAGAGAATGGAGATGGGTGTAGTGCTGTCAAACTGAGAAAACCAACCAGCCAAACAAACAAGACATTTGAAATTTGATTTCAGAAATAATAGTGCAACGTTTAAAAAAAAGTGATCAATGGTAGTGAATACTGAAAACAAATATTTTCTAACAAAGCTAGTAGACGCAGCTCAACAAACTCCAGTACAAACTGAATCCATACCAGCGACTCCCTTATGCGCATTCAGCTGTGGTTTGCTACTGCTGAAATTTCACATGGTTCATTAATATTCATAATGAAGTGTAAACACCGGAACTTGGACAATCTACACTGCTCGCAGCTGACTGGGGCTGGTATGAAATGAAGGGGACACTACCACACGCCCACAAATAAATACACACATCACTGTTAGCAGTTCGACATAGGCTGTTCACGAGCACGTGTGCAGAAGCTTCACTCGGGAAAAGACATACAGCGACAAGTTGGACCGGCACCTTAAGGTTGGCACCCCATGTGATCAGAATACCAATAGAACTGTTAGAACTACATGTGCGCACACATAACAAAAACATTCAGATTCTAAGCAAAGGGTTAAATGCCCAAATGGCTCTTAAAAGGTCCCATTCACTCATTTATCATTTGTGCACATCTGTACATCATTATTTCTCAAGTTATCACAAAAACTATGAATAAAGGTCCAGTGCCGCATGCTCGTAGACATGTACACAACAGTAACGCTGCTGAAAAAATAAATCCCAGGGGAAACGGTGCGCGTCATTATGCTGCTTTCTTTATGACAAACATCATCCACTAGACAAAAGAAAGTCCTTTTGGTGAGAGCTTTTGTAGGTACAGTAAGTGGCCACCCAGTTTCAGACAAGAGGAATACATATGAAAACACACAGGCACATCCCATCAACACATTCAATTACTACTCAGCGTTGTGACAGCGTTAACTGCCATTGTGCATTTGGCCCCTAGCAATTAATTGCCTTTTAAATAGTCTGCCATTAGCACCAATTTAAATGAATACGTCCTCCTCCGCCTTCACTTACTGGAGCATACTTTACCGCGGAAGAAGCAGAAAGCCACGTTTCACAGGGGTAAAGAAAGGCGCCAGCACACACACACACCCACACACACACACACACACACACACACACCCACATACAGGGGAGCAGTGACAAGGTTGTATTTTACTATGGTAATTGTTAATTTTGTAGCAGAAATACTGCATTATTATTAAGTACTTGTATTGGCGGTCTAATCAGCAAATACAGCCTTCCATCATCCTGCTGTGACACCAAACCTAGACCTTTGAGTATATTTGTGTAATGTCTGGGTATCAGTCTTCTAAACAGTACAGTATAGGAAGAGTGAGGGGTCAAACGGTAGAGGCTTACTGTGATAAGCTGAACCTGAGCTTGTAAGTTTGTAATCAACAATAGGGATTAATGTGTATCAATGAGAAGAAAAAGAGCCTGGCTGCTTTTATCTAAGGTCGCTAAGATTACACGAGCAAAGGACAAGCACGAAAACGACTAAGAAAGGGAGAGAGACAGTAAATCAGGCAAGAAAATAGAGGGAGGGAGAGACAAAGTGAGATAATTATTATCACAGAGGTGGCTTTCCAAGGTCAATATTTGCAATTCTCCTCAATTGTCTATCTGAAGCATAACACCCCAGAACCTCTTTCAGTACCTCCCTTCTCCACCACTGCCTCCGGGCAAGCTCCCATGTTTCCTTCTTCTCCCATTCCTACGCCTTTCTCCTGTCACTAAACCAGCAGAGGAAGACAAGCGTCCCATCCCCCTGGTCACTGCCTCGACTGAGCCAGCAGCTGCTATATAGCTTTTCAAACACAGCACGAATTAAATGGGTGATAAACAAACAAACAGGCCTTCTTTCTATGTAGTTTGGGGGTCCACCTGCCAGTCAGCAAAGAAACAAGGTAACTGGGCATCGAACCACATCTCCCAGCATCTACTTCATTGGCCTGTAAGGAAAAACACCTGCCAATCATGAAAGTGTTAGGTCATTATGTTGTGACAGGCTATAACAGGCTGACGGAGTTATGACAGGCTGTCAGAGCTCAAGACAGTGGGGCCAAAATCGTGGATGAGGACGAGGAGGACGAGGAGGAGGGTGAGGAGGGGGAAATGGGCTGAGAAGAAGACGTAGGTGAAAGAGTTTGACAGCGTGAACTCAAAACTCTTCCTGAGGACTGAAGAGTACACCAGAGACTGCGATAATTTTAGATGGGGGAGTCTTTGCATTGTCCAAACACAAAGTGCACATGAGGTTCCATCACGTTTCCTATCTCCTGTAAGTCAGCGGTACGAGTATTAATCTTGTATTCTCTAAGGCAGCGATTCAATGTTTGATGCATAAACGATACAATTTCAATTCAATTCTATTCAGAGTGCTGCGATCAATATGATGTGCCTATTTTACATAAACTACATTTTTATTACCTCACAAATGAAACCAAAATACATATTAAAATTTTTATTCTTCTCCTCTCCTCACTACTAATGATGACCTTCAACATAAGCTTTGACTTTTGAGATAGGAAGCATTTATATGATCACACTCAGTTGGAGAAGAAATCCATATTCCCTACATTGCAGTGGGATTTTCGTTTTGTACTTAAGTGCGGTGTGTGACCTCTGTATAATCCAACATACTCCCATAGCTACGACTTGTTTCCGAAGGCAGAGTTTACCTGTGCATTTCTTTTGGCTCCTACAGCTCACATAAAGCGCTTTTAGAGCATTGGTCAGAAAAAACAAAAACAAAATATCTGCAGATGTCATGTGCATTTGGAAACTTTATCAAATAACGATGAAACAAGTAATTATAAAAAGAATCAACACATGAATTTATAATGTAAATAATCATTAGTTTAGACCTATTGTCTTACCACAATGTGCAAAATGATTCTAAAAGCTGATAAACATCACCAAACAAAGTCTTTGAATGTCAGGAAAAGGCCCTGAATCTAATGTGTGAAAACCCTGATGTGCACAGACACACACACAGACATGCAGCATGTATAAAACAGTGCCGGCGGGGAGGCTCTGGGAATTCGCCTCTGCAAATGTGCTCTAACACCAATAAAAGCCTATTTCTTTTTTGCATAACCACTATTGTAGGCCAATGCCACAACTGATATGAGACGATGCAATAAGCAGAGACAGACTGAATGGCTTCCACTTAAGAAACAAACACAACAGAAGAGAAGTGACAGCGCATTGCAAATGAATGCAAACTTGGGAGAAATGGAACGGAGAGAATAATTCAATCTGCAGCCACCTCCTCCAGTCAGCCAAGGAGAACTGAGCTAAGGGAAAGGTAAGGGGAGGGAGGAGGAAGAGGAGGAGAGAGGGCTGAGGCATCTGATGCCTTTCTCCTGGGGCAGGGCTAGGGTGGCAGGCACCCAGATAAGCTGGCACAGAAAAAAAATTAACTGCTTGCTCTGATGGAAGAGCAAAATAAAGGCAAGCTGACCTCTGATTCCCTTGGCCTCTCTGCGTGAGTGTCCTCAGTCTGTGGGTACAAGTGGTAGGGATTGTGTACATTAACCATGAGGAGAATTTTTAAAGAGAGTCAACACCAGGTTGAAAGAAGCTAATGTCATTCCTCCTGTGAGCAATAGGAGCTACATGACCTCTCATATCCTTTCAAAGTTTTGTATTTCACATTCAGTCAAACTTTCCATTTTCCACTATGCTGCAGACTTGTACAACGATATTTATTGGGTGCACCTACATAGATGGGACTATCTAGGCCCATCGAGCTGCTGAAACACGGGCATTACAATAATGGCAAAACTGTTCTGCAAGAACTGTGGTGGCCCAGTGAAGTCGATCTCTCGGATCACGCTAGTGTGGCTGAGCTATGCTAGCTCTGCAAAGAATAGATCTTTTTTATTACCTCAGGCACTCTCTTCTTCACTGCCATGGTCACAGTTTTCCAGAAAAATCAATGATCAGAAAAAACCTACACTGGCTGCTCATGTACATTCTTTGTGTGGTGGATTTGTCGGTTGTATAAAGTACAAGTTTTTACTTTCAATAATTTAGAAAAGGTTCACAATGCAGTAATTACAAGATGATTCATTGGCCCCCTCTACATCAAATTAAGTTTATTCATTCAGGATGCAGACTATTGTGAGGGTGATACTGACAAAAGCCTTGAACTTCAATTAAATAAACTGGATTTATCCGTCTAGGATCTACAGTAGAGACAGAAACACCTGACAGATAAAATACTGTTTAGGAAATATTTGTTGTTAGATTTACATAAATTCTGTGCAACTGTAAATGTGTGTGCAAGTGTTTATCTTGTTATGTAAGAGCACCACACTGTGAAAACAGCCAGGAACTAACTGCTCCTTTTCAGGACATAAGCCTATTATTTGCCTTGTCCATTCCTCAAGGAATAAAAGAAGGGACTCGCTCAAGCAGAACCTGATTCTCCTTCACAGTGGAATTAAAGCACAGCTTCCCAGGGTCAAAGGCAGATTTTGGATAATATCAGGCCAACATTTAGAGACGGGGATTATTAAACTCACCACCAACAAATACTTGACCCACAAGCAACATCTACCATGCCATGTGTGATCAAGTTCAAAAGAAATGCAACAAACACCATAAATGCTTCTTTTACTGAGCCCAAATAAATGTTAAAAACATGAACACTGCACAAATACTATGATATGCATCATCACTGCAACATAGATTTTTATGTAAAGATCCACAAAGGCAATAAAGCAATGTTTTCATTGCAGATTAATTAAAAATGGGAGGTAACCTTATTTCTAGGGTTACCTAGAAATAAGGTAGGTAACCTAGCCTTATTTCTCCATCTGTGTGTCTGTACCTACTAACATTTGGGCATTTACTTCTTCCCATAGGGACCATTTAGCTATATGTCCTCTCAGCTGATGATGCTGATAATAGGATAATCACTGGGATGAAGACAAAGCAGCAGGAGTGGAGGAATTTGATAGGTTGGAGGGCTGGGGTATTGGAGGTGGGGTAGATTTTGAGCTACTTAAAACAGCAAGCCATAATAAGTATTTTATCTAAAAAAAAAACAATTATAATTCTGCCATTCTATAAAAAGCCTTCACTGGGAAATGTAGATGACCACGCTGTGCCATTTTGTCTTTTAAAAAATAATTTTCTGTTGAACGCATTATTTTTGCAAAATACCTGTCATTTTTTTCCACTACACAGTGGAATAACATATTTTCTATTGGGTTGCCGAGGCATTTTCAAAAGGCCCTTTCATAAAAATGATCTTATTCAATTGTACCCTCCAGAAAAGAAACACAATGAACAGACAAGGATCCTGCCTTGCAATTTGGGGGGGGCGTCTGCATTTTAACACAGTGATTCCTGATTCAAGTGCCAGCTCTCTGCAGATACAAAACCACACATGGGAGATACGTTTTATGCAGCTTAGAGAATTGGCTGCATAGACGCACAAAGCAGTCATTTCTATTCATTTGTCTCTCGCTGACAGGGAAATGAAGGAGTGAAGCAGATGCTATTGCTACGTGAACAAGTTGCTTAAACATAGAAAGCATTTTTTCTTTTCAAGAAGTTGGATAATTAGATGCTGAATCAACCCCCCCAACACTCACTCACACACACACACACACACACACACACACACACAAACTTCCTGCCTGCAACCCATATTGTCACTCAAATGAATGATTTTGTGAGGCAAGAACACGGCAAAAAAATATAAGTCTTCTGCTGTACACTGACATTTGTTTCGGAGAAAGAGAACGCATTCAAATGGAGCTGAAAATGGTACATTCAGAGCTAGAATAAATGTGTGCACTGAAGATGTAAAGAAAAGTGCTGGAGGCAGCATACTGCCATGAAGCAGATCAGGTTCTGACATTTTGTCTAATGTGAAATGCTGCCAGGGAACAGTGGGTGGGGTGTTTTGACCTTTATCAGAGGGAGTGATAGAATGACCCAATACTATAGATAGTCTAGAGATACAACAATCTGTTTACACAACACAATGCTGTGACCGATTCTTGTGTGTGTGACTTTCTAGTCTGCCTGCCTGTGTGTGTGAGCACGAGGGTTGCTGACCTTCTGTAATATGCAGCAGCACAGTGACGCTATCACAGGTGTTTGCAAGTGTATGGGTGACTTCTCCTTTGAAGGTTAAATATGTGATGCTGCAGCAAATTCTCTCAAGGCTTAGAAGAAGTTAGCTGGCCATACGTTGAGTGAGGTAAGTGTGTCCACTCTGTGTGTGTGTGTGCGTGTAGTATAATACCTTTGCTGCAGGTTGTAACAGATGGTTGCTAATGGAAGTTCATAGATCTGAATGACAGGGGCAAGGGGAGTAGGGAGGAGAATATGGGAGGGGATATGTGATTCAGTGTTCACACATTTGTGCACGCACACACAGATTCATGTGCTGGAGTGTGTCTACCTCTGTGTACGTATACACAATTCATGTGTCTATCACTTAAAAGCAGACCGGCTAGTGGATAGGAGGATAAATGTTAAATATAGGTTTTTAGCCATGCTTGGTAAATATCTAGGTACAGTAAAAATCCTGGTCTGTCCACTATTTATTTTGTGAGCAAACAGTCTTAGCAGTACTTTCTGTTTAGTGCCAGTTACAAACAACCGAACATGTAGCTAATGTTAGCATGCTAAAAACTAATAAACATCATCAGTATGTGATGCGAACAATTAACTCAAAGCATCACTGTGCCTTCGTACAGTCTCCCAGAACTCTTAGCATGACTTTTTAGTACAACTGTTAATGTACAGTGACAATTATTTTGAAAGGCTCTCTTTCTATATTAAACATGGTGAGTTAGGTTTTTTTTACCTGCTCTATTTCCCATAAAAGTGTGACTCCATAGTTAGTGCTAATTTTGCTATCACCGCCTCTGTTGTAGTTGTGGTTAGCTGTAATGGCTACTCCAGATGATATCTTGTATTTGCTTTCCTTCCAACTCAAAGTATGAGAAATTATTTGACTAAAATCATCAATCTGATAGATGATGCTTATCTTACTGAACTAAATAGAAGTTAGATGTCAAACATGAACATTTTACTGGTTTGAAATAATTTTGCTGTTGTCCAAGACATGTCAAACAACCTTCAAAAAACTGAAGCAACATTCCAAGATCTGAAAAGAATAGGTAAAAACACCATGTGTTTGCTAAGCAGTGCACACTCCAAGTTGTAAAGTTTTCTCTTCTATTTTTACTCAAGTAGAGCTCGGCCTACTTCCCTTGTTCTTGCCTGATGGGACCTGAGAGTTATAACTGCCTCTCCAAAGGCCTACAGGAAATGGAAAACCAAATTACTTTGTTAGAGTCTCCTCTTTAATTTCTTTTTTCACTTTCTCACAGTGGTGGAGGAGGTGGGAGGACTGGGGTTGTAATACGTCGCTGTGTGTTCTGCAATGGCATATACAAAATGTTCCATGCATGTTAAAGCTCTGCTAGTGACTGGGCTCATTTAGTTACTCAAACCATCTGACCTCCCCACAGCACTGCTCAGACATGCTCATTATGAAGCCCTTGTAACTCATTAAGCTCCCTAAATGAAGACAAGCCAGACCGAGGGGTATTTGCTATTACTATGTGGCTGTGCCTCAGGTAAGTTAATAGTAAGTGTGTGGATCAAGTTTTAATGCTACGTTGAGGGCAGGGTTGGACATTAACTACCAAGATAAGAAAATCTGTGGGTCAGAGGAGGAAACTAAGCTGTAAGGGTGTAAAGATATGATATATTTTGTGTGAGTGCAGACTTGATTGAACATTAAGTGCCTACTGTTAAGTAAATAGTCAAATCTAAAACACAAAAATGAAGTTGAAGACATTTACATACTGTAATGTACCTAGAACAAAATTAACATCTGTGATAAAAGAATGTGTTAATGCTTATGGTAATGATCGTCACAGCAAACAAGTTTCCACATACTCCCTTAAATGTCACCCCAGAATGAGGTGTGAGGGAGCAAGGCTGCAGGGGAGTCGCACTACCTTTGAAAATTTGAAAGTGAGAGAGAACTCCTTCATTTGTCATCGCTTCACGCCGACAGGAGACACATAATCACATGCTGCCGGTGGTGTAATTCATTGTGCACACAAGTTGCTGTCGTACTGCTCCTGTTGGGTATGGCAGAAACTTAGAATTCAAGTCTTTCAAGTAATTTAGAAAGGCGGTAAACAGTATTTATCAATCTGCTGCATAGCGGGCAATGTACGACGCAACACTGATTGAAATGAGTCGCCAGAAGCCATAATGAACTGAGTAACCATACCCACAATCTGACAAAGGACAGCTCAACTTCTACCAACTCTCCAGCTCTAGTACACTCCACCAGTGAGGGCCAACCCAGCTCCGAGTGACAGATCTCACTACTCACAACAGCTCCACAGTGGCGTGAGCTTCATTTTTGGAGGTGGTGGCCCTTTAAAAGACTGAGGGCTAAATTTAGCTGTTATAAATTGGTTATTGCCGGATGCCTGTTCAATTAAAACCAGTCACTGAGGCGTCTGAGATCTCGCTGGGATGATGACTCAAATCATCAACCACACATTCCAAGGAGGTGGTTATACTCCCAGTGTTAAAGCAGTAACAATAATTAAACTGTTGCTTTCTTCTTCTTGTTATTTTTGGCCCCCCATTAATGACTTGTCATTAACAGAACAGTTACTGTAAAGCCTTAACATTACTCATCAAACTGCTATGTTATGAGCTGGGTGTTTTGATGGATCCAGGAGTTGTCTGTGGCAGTTCTGTTGACACACTGGTCTTGTTCTTTATCCTAATAGAGTATGAGCAAAATGGTGAGCAAACTGGGAAAAAGTTGCTTCATATAAACCACCACATTCTCCAGATATTCCGTGACAATTACTCTGAATTGACTGGAACGGTTTTTTTGTAGTAGTTGTAGTCATAAATCTGGTAATTGGTAACCTGCAACCTATTACATTTCAAAAGTAACTTTCCCAACAGTGTGTTTACAGAATTGCTGACTTGAAGATGAACCAACTAAATGCATGAGTGCCAACTTGCTGCCACTCTTTTCCAGCATGGTGACTGTTCAATGCCAGCTCTAAACCCCCTTTAGTTGAAATAGTGAGTATTATAAATGCCATTTCTAAACAATGTAAAAATGTCAGTATACTGCTGGTGAGCTCAGCGTCAACAGGTCAGAAGTGAGGAGATCAACCAATATTCTCATGCTCCCTTCAGCATGCATGTCGGCTGTGCGTGCCACATGTGAGTCAGTGTCTCAGTGAATTATTAATGGATGTAACGTGATGACAGATGACTCGGAGCGGTCCGTCCCTCCCCATCCCTAACCCAGCTGTGTCGTCTTGGTTTCCACGGTCAGGAGGAGACAGACGCCCACGCAGTCTAATTGATTAATTCTGTCAAGCACACTTTTGCTGTCCCTGCAGTGTCCGTTCAGAGCTCTCCTGCAATCTCTCACAATCACTATCAGCATGACCGCAAAGTCACAGAACATCTCCGTCATTTTTGAAAGAGTTGAGCTCGCCCATCATCTACCATCTCCTTCATTTCACTTTATATTCCCCTCCATTTATAGTTTTCAACCTCTCTCACAAAGAACTAGTATCATCAACCCAAGTGTGTGAATAAAAACTATACAAGAATCAGTTTACTTAGGAAAAATGAACTTTTGACTTTGCACTTTTGTGACACACAATGTAGCATGCTATTTATATTGTACTTTTTTCTACAATTTTTTTTTATTCAACAAATCTGACCTCTTTTTACTCAAGGTCCATTTTCTAGTGTTTGCCAGAGCTTAGGGGCAGTTTTAGCATTCTTCCTCTGTGGATGGTTTGCTCAGCTGTCACGGGGTTAGCTCTGCCATTATCACGTGACATACAACTTAGCTATCTTATGACAACTGAGCAACACTTGACCACCGGAGGGAAACTGTGGGAGTTCCAGAAAAAGTAGAGAAAGTGGACCTTGATTTAAATGAACAGATCTATATTATGGGAAACGTGTTTATGCACTTTCTCACCAGGACCTTGACCTTTGACCACCAAAATC
>NW_018127916.1:1401168-1417458 GCF_001952655.1 Monopterus albus
AATCCGTTGGCGTCAAAGAAATTTTTTCCAAGGCAGTCCTGAGATATCGGTCACAAGAATGGGACAGACAGACAAGCCAAAAACATTGTCTCTGGCCACAGCTGTTGCCGCCGTAGAGCCATAAAACATAATTATAATATTAATAATGTACTGTTTCAAGGGGAGGTAATATTTTTAAAAGCCATATGGATGCTGCGACTAGAGTTCAGCATATTATAAAAAGATGTCAGGGAAGCTGCTGGCCTGCGTGCAGACGCACCTCCCAGGTGTGACTACACTACAGTCAGTTGCACATTAAAGAGACTTACTGAACATCTGCCATCAGAGTGAATGCGAGTCAGTCTTCTCCTTTTCCAGAATGTTGACATCAGTCACAGATCTTAGCAAGGACCCTTGTTTAACTCAACACCCAAACAGCGTTTTTCCCTTGTATTTTATCTCTACACCTGTTGCTACAACTACCTGACTAACTCGTGTTCCTTATTAGGAAATTTCCTTAGGTGCATTTTGTAAAAATATTCAGTCAAGCCTTGTCCCTTCACCGGTTCTCCATGGTTTGACCCTAGAACATCTCAGTAATCAACTCAGTGGAGTACTGGGTGCGTATCCATCAACCAAGGACCAGCCCAGAGGCAGTCATCCTTCAGCCTGTAAGTGGTACTGGAACAGTATTGAGGTCTGTGTAATGGAATTAGACCAACTCTAGTCCCCTCTCTATTCCATCATTCCCCCCTCTGTGAAATCTTAACTTAACAGTTTGACAATAGCAGTTTTGCTGTGCAGTAGCTGATGGGAATGTAACATGATCTCTGTCTGTAGCTCGTGGCCTCATCTCCTCTCACCAAGGCTGCAAAATCCCAGCAGCAGCCTAACTGACAGCTCAACTCTGTCTGGCTTTGACTGACAGCATACAGGGTGTTGTGTAGTCTTTGCTGGTTCTTAGGGGCCCAACTGATCTCAGGCCTCTGTGGCGATCATCTGGAGCATCACAAAGAGCAGCACAGGAATGGATGAAGGCTCAGATCAGTCTGGGAGCTCTATCACATCTGTTTGGCTTTATACACATGACAGGTTACATGGAGGGCTGTGGTCTCTTTGCTCTCTGCTCTAGCTTAAAAGGCCTGTCAGACAAACTCTTCGAGCATCGCTCAGGTGTGAGCCTGTTGCTCTGATAACACACACACACACACACACACACACACACACACACACACACAATGCAAGTACAAAGAAGAACATGCAGACTCAGCTGCCGCCTGCACATCAATGCATACTAAAACCTCTCCACTAAGATGGTCTCAAATAATCAAGCCACAGAAAACGTCAGTGCAAGTGTCAAAATAATATTTATTACATCATTTCACAATACCTCCTCTTCTTCTCATGGCTAGAGAGAAACTGAAACTGTACCTATCTATGTTTGAAGTGTCACAGATAGTAGTTTGCAAATGTTCCATAGCTATCATAAGACTAAAGTGTTGAAATATGACAATTTTATGCAGTATTTTATGCTTACTTGTAGAGAAATTTGACAAATTTCAGACGCTCTCTATATGGGCCGTCTATAAGACTTTGTCTAATTTATGCCAGCAATTACCTGGAATTAACTACCAATTAAACACTGTCTGTAATTTCTCTAAGTACCAAATGACATTTCTTGCAGGAAATGTCTTGGAAGTATTCAAAAATTATGCGATCATAAAATAAAGATCTATTTAAAGGTCTTCTAAAATACTTGAAGATATCTTTTTATATCATGCTCAAATATGCCTCAAGCAAAGGATGGGTATTAGTGAAACTTACATACAGCAGCAAAAATCAACAAAACCTTTGTTGTGTTCTGTTCACTGAGCTCTTATCTGATTGGCTGCACAGTCAATTCATCTAAAAATGGTAAAAGTTAAAAGAAAAGAAAAAAATTCTATGATGAAAAATATATGTTGACCACCTATTTTTCAAGATAAAAATGAAAAAACTAAATAAAAACATTTGATAATGAAAACTATGATGAAATGTTTTACATTTTTCATTAACAAATAAAAAGAAAACAATGTGAAAGAGACGAATGGACATGAAGTCACTTAACGACCTGCTGTATCTGTGGAATCATTAACTGTCGCTACCAATCAGCAAAAAGTTTCCTCCACCAAAATATCTCTTGTTCAGAAGTTGATGTCTTTCAATACCGTCTTACATTCAGTAACATTAGCATTAGCGCTTCTTGGAAGAAACAGGTTTTTGAACCAAATTCATTTACAATCAAGAAAATTACACACAAAAACCACTGGGACACGAGGAAAATGAGGCACCATGCTATATGAAATGCTGGGGATATAGATGCAATATTAACATTCTTTTTGAGCACGGAGAACACCGAGTACATTTAACTCTGAATTATATTTTACAGCTATTTAGATTCCTATTTCCAATAGTGGCTGTGTGAAAGCAATTATACATATCACCAAATGTGGACATTATAGATGAAATGCTACTGGATTAAATTTTTTTCTACCCCTTTGCACAAATACGCTATTTAAATTATTAAAATATGTTGCTAATTTAGGAATTAAGGTTAAAGCAACTAGGCTAAATCCAGAGAACTGAAAAATGTGGCCCTGCTCATTACATATTAGTAACTGAGTATTTGGAGTCCATATGTATGTCCACATTAGTAATATAAACATGAATTACAACAAATCCCCCAAAGCAATAGGTTGCAGAAGAATAATTTCTTCCTGTGTGTATACACATGCCTGTGCGAGCACGCGCACACACACACACACACACCATCTTTTTTTTAAATGTGTAGCAGGGAATATTTGGGACTAAATAACCATTACAGGGGGTAGACACAGTCTGGAATATAAAATGCTGTCAATACTGTGAAGCGGAGTTTGAGACCTTCTTATCTACAGACTGCTTTAAGACATGGCTTTCACTTCTCTGCCTGTATGAATAAAAATCCACATGAATATATTTGCCTACAGTCTTAATTTTCAGTTTTAGTGGGAAAAAAAATCACAATCTGCCTAAATTAAATGTATTAACTTACTGCATTCTATTTTGTGGTTTGTATTCTGACATGACTCCCTATTTTGCATTGCTTATTCTTTTCTGCATTTTATCATCTGACTCTTTTCCTGCCCTTCCTGCTCTCTTCTTCTGATTTCCCCCCCCAAACTCTTTCTCTCCTCCCATCTACTTGTTCTGCTCTCTCTCTCTCTCTCTCTCTCTCTCTCTCTCTCCTTCATTTCCCCTTGCTGCTCATTTTTAAATCTATGAATTTCTGAACATCATTTTCTTGATTTTTCCACACCCAAGGGAGACATTCTCATTGCGGCCGTTCTCTTTTTTCACCTCATTTACTCTCTCCTGAGTGAATCTCCCAGACAGGATGTGAGGTGTGAGTGTGGCCCATGGAGGTTGGGGAGGGGAGGGGGAACGTGTGTTAAATGTGTCCATGTTGAGTATACTAGTGTCTCTTCCTCTCCAAAAAGAAAGAAAAACTGGGATGGAGGGTCAATGCCATACCAAATCCCATCCCACTTATGACTACAGGAGACATACTGTACAGTAACCCTTCTTCCCTTTCAGCATCCAAACTGTAAAATTAACCACGTCTTTGAGAGACTTCTACTCCTTGGCACGAATGTGCCTCATCCCACAAGACCTCACGCTCTTAAGGGATATACACTTCTGCCTTTTATGAGGCTTCAACTGTGTTAAAGAAATGTTTTTGCCTTGAGTAACCATATCTGGGCAGAAACCGGGGTATAGAATATGGACAGCCCCTCAAACTCTGCCACCCTTCAGTGAGGTGCCACATGGATGAAATTCAAATTATACCTTCTACATACTGTACCACAGACATTGATGAAACCCTCACTCCTCACTCACATATTAACGGAAAGCTCTGCATTCATTTGAGCGAGCAAGCAAGAACTGCTTCAGTAATTTCTATGTTCTGTATGTGAAATGTTAAATATACCTATCTACAGGCAGAGTTAGGTTTGACTGATATGTCTTACAGCCTCAACAATTTTGGTATGTACTGTATGTGTGACTGTGGGTAGCTTCTGCACCTTATGGTGAAGAAGATCACGGTGAATGAAAGAAATCAGTGTTTGTGAATAGATGCGTGTGTCGTTGTATGTGTAAATGTGGGTGGAGATGATGAATCACCAAACTGATTAAAAAGGACAACTATTGTGAAGGGGAAAGACCAAATTTCAATACAGATTCTAATAAGGTAATTTAGGAGCTCTTGACATGTCCTGTTAATTTAAGTGGGAAGATGATTTGAACAAAACTTACTTATGCTTGGACAGAATCTACTGAATAGGGGACAGCAACGCTGATTTTAAATACAATTTTTCAGAATTAGTACTGTACAAATGCTCCTTTACGCATCTCAAAAATTGTATGCCCCCAATTTTTAAGAGAAAAAACACAAAATAGTGCTAAGTAAAAATGGGATTTATTAAAAGAATAGGGTTAAGTGGTGCATGCCGTGGTCTGGCTAAGTGTAGAGTACTTAACGTGTTAGAGAGAAATGGGCAGGTATAAAGACATGAGCAACTTTAATAAGTGCCAGATTGTTATGGCCAGATGACTGGGTCAGAGCATCTCCAGGTCAGCCAGGTTAGTACCTGCTGACCTTGGTCCATGGAGGGACAAAGCACAGAGACAATCCTGTCTGCCCTGAGCCGACAGAAGGACTACTGTGGCTCAAGTCACTAAAAATGTTTAATGATTATTATGAGAGCAATGTGTCACAACACACTGCATCTGCATGTGGAACTGTGTAGCTGCAGAGCCCATGCTGGTCATGTTTTGGCTCATTGAATATTACAAAGTAGAGGAGTACAGAAGAGATAACTCTATGATAATGGCCACTTCAGAATGTGGGCAGAAAATCATCCAAGAAGTAAAGTACTAGTTAAATTACAGACGATGCTACTCTTGACAAGAAATGTTCCTGACAGTAGTTTAGCATTAATATGATTACATATCGTCTCATCCATAACAGCCAAATGCCCAACATTCACTGGCCAAACCAAAGCCAGAAGGTACCTTCTAGCAAATCTTGAGAGCAAAGTGTACCGAATGACACTGCTCTCCTTGAACGATGTAGTAAAAAGTTATTTACATTTCAATTTCACATTGTAATTTGAATATATATTATAAAAAAAACACCACATTTGTACGAACAGAAACTTACCAGGAAAGCCATGTATATACAGTAGGCATCTGTCCACAAGGGTACAGTGTGTGTTTGTGCACAACAGTACTAAGATGTGAAGCATCATCCTCTTACCTCCAGGGCTTTTCTCTTACTGTTGAGCAGCTTGGAGATGTCCCGTGCCACTCGCTCCACCAAGTCCTTGGGGTTGTTCCTCTTGATTTCAAACTGGCTCTTCTTCTCATTATAAATCTGCAGATGGAGAACGCAGAACATCAGACATCAGGTTACAGAAGTCATTAATTTAATTAAAAAGATCACAGAGGAGCTGCCTGCTTATTCTCAAGGTAGCACACAAAATGGTAAGCATTTACTGTTAGAGCAGGCAGTACGCAATCTGCCATTACACCCATAAGCCGAAGCACCGTAGCAGAATTAAACACAGAACAGAGCCTTAATGGCAAAGCACTTAGCTAGCCAGCTGCAGTCTGGCAGTCAGGCAGCCAGGATCAAATTAAATAAATACAAACTCCAGCAGAGCCTCACTGCTGGGTAAACACCTTGTATCTCCACAATGGTAGCTCCCTTGGATCGAAGACAAGCCTTACCGACAGTCTGGTGACAAATCTGAGACTTAATCTAATGGGTTACTGAAGGCTATATTAAACCCAACAGGCTGTAACATTTTTGCAACCTATGAAGGATGACAATCCCTTAGTTAAAGTGAAAATAGTAATTACAACACTTTCGTTCAGAAACAGCAACACATCAAGCACTGTTACTGGGAACTACACAGAACAAAACCTGTTCAACACGCCCAGACTTTGTAAACCTTATAAAACAAGTCAGAGAAATGCGTTTGGGCCTCACAGGGGACTGGGATGTTTGGAAAAAAAGGAGCATCCAGAGGCAGAAAGCCAGATGCATGGACCTCTGACAGACTGGGATACTTGGGAGATTAGTCTGCTTCCCATGGAAGAACTGTGCAGGCCGAGTCAGCAGCCTCGCTCTCTATAGGATCTGTAGTCTACAGCAGAGCACCACCTGAGGGATTACCACTTATCCTGCTGCCCTAAGACATTGCAAGAGCCACTTTCACAGCATAAAACCATTCTGTTCAGTTCTTCAGAAGAAAGGCTTGTTTTTATTGAATATGTTAAAGCAATTA
Organism: Monopterus albus; assembly: GCF_001952655.1. Lineage (NCBI taxonomy): Eukaryota > Metazoa > Chordata > Actinopteri > Synbranchiformes > Synbranchidae > Monopterus > Monopterus albus. The sequence continues at coordinate 1,407,519 of NW_018127916.1, forward strand.
GGCCCTTCTTAAGTCTAAAATGCTAGGCTAGAACGCTGCATTTACTAAGGTTGTGTGCCTAGAAATCAATCTTTTAATCAAGTACACACTTTATATTGAACTTTTCATAAATCGAGATGTGATGCAGCACATTTCACACAGGAAAAAAGTGCAATGAAAAATATGTAAAATCAAGAGTAAAGGTTTATTTTAAGCTTTCACTAAAGTCACCATATCAAAGGCGACTCCAAAGCCACAACAAGCTGAACAAAAGAAGTCATACTTATTTTACTGTAGCTAATGATTAAAGTCGGTTGATCCTCTTCTCATTATATGCTTTAAAAAAAAAAAGACGTTTTGAAAATTAATTAGAAAACCAGTTAGCCAGCACAGGGACATCAATGCAGGTTTGAAGTAAGCCTCTTCTTAGGTCCAACAAAGAGTTTTTAAGCACAGTCACTTACATTTCTCCTGTGGTCGAATGGTAGCTTATATGTTACCTTCCTTAAATCTGGCATGTGTGAGCATTAAAATTAGTTCATGTCCTTCAATGAAATCCCCAAAGCTCTCTCCAGTTCTGAGCAATATGCTACCCATACTGTAAATTGACACAAATGTAGTTAAGCAATCTAGTCTAACATTATGTCACATAACAGATGTAAAACTGCACAGCAATGAAAGCTAATATCAGCCTTACTGATGATGTTTACTGAGCCTTACAATGAACCACACAGAAAATACAACAGAAGGGCCAGCAAGGCTGTAACTTGTCTCTGGGAAAAGGTATAATGATAAAACAGAGAACTTTTTACCAATAAACATTTAACAACCTTAAGTTTTGCAACTAGACTGGAACATGCTGTTATTAAAACAAAATCTAAGAAGCAATGCTTTCTTTCATTGAATTAAACTAGTAAATGTGGGGACACACTATTCTTACAGTATATTTTATGTTATCCAATATCTCTTTCAGTCACTGAATGAAAAGCAGACCACACATTTTGAGAATGAAGTACAAGCGCCTCACGCCTGACCTCAGAACCCGTGATGACACTCAGACATATTATCTAAGACTTTAGACCTGCTTGGTCTTCCTACCAAGAAGATAAAGCAAACAGGGAAGCTCACAGGAACAAGTATTAAAAGAGCCAGGGAGTGACCAGGACATTTTGTTAAACAAACTGAAGGTGAGTATTTGCAGCACAGCAGCCTGCTGCCATTCTCCTGCAGGACCCCTGCAATTTGTGGGCTCATCAGCAGGCACTGTTCACAGTGAGTAAGCCATTGTTTGTATTTATTGTGTGATTAAGGTTGTGATTTAATTAAACTATGCTATTGGGGCCTTGGGGGTTCCACTGACTACAGGCAGGTGACAACTTAAAGAGAAAACATGAATAAATGAGTGGTCTCTTTCAGGATGGCAATGCCCCTATCCATATTGTTTGTATGAAAATTATATGAATCAGATGCTATGGCCTTCACAGTCACCAGATCTCAACCCAGTTGAACATCTATGGGAGATTTTGAACTGACATGTTAGACAGTGTCTCCACCAACATCATCAAAACGCCACGAGGGACTGTCTTTCAGAAGAATGGTGTTCATCCCTCCAGCTGAGTCCAGAGATTTGTAGAATCAATGCCAAAGAGCACAAGTAAAAACAAAATCAGCACATCTCCTGATTGACTGGTTACCAACTAGTATTCCCACATTTCTTTTAGACTGTCAAAGTCAGGATCTCTTGCTCTGTTATGAAATATGTCTGTGGGATTGATGTACAGCAATTGGGAAAGGAAAACACTGCTGTCCATATGCTCCATCTCTGTCAACCTGAAAGCTGGGCAGGCAGCCAGAGGCCGTTTCCTTCCACTGGCCCAATGAGCAGACAAACCTTTCCCCAGCAGCTCAAACCATGCCAACCAGGCACTCTGGCAAGATTGCCTGGTGTCTCATTTTGTACCCCTTCTGAGGATGAGGGATGCTGCTAAGTCTCAAACAACACTAGGGCTACTTCTTACAGTGAAATGTGAAGGTGAAATCTGCATATTCCATCATAATGCAACAAAAAGAAAAAGCTATTTAAATGTTTTCTGATGAGTGAAACAGGTGGCTCAATTCATTTAGTTTGGTTTCTTTCGTTTTGTACTTCAGTTACTCAACCTGAAAAAGTCATTAGTCTGCAATTCAACAGTCCCTGCACACACACATCAGTCATTACCCCTCAGCTCTGAATGAGGCAGCCCTCAGACCTGAGACCAATAATCAGGTGAGCATTTGCATACATGACCATACCCACACATTTGCACATACATACACACACACCCATGGTGACACACGCCATTTCAGAGGGCTTTTTCTCAAGGTGGAAGAAGCCATTAATGGAATCTTATTAAACCATAAAACAAGAACGGAGTTTTCTCCGCTCCATTGACAGACTACAAAGCCCTGACTCTTTTAAGCGATGCATTTTTCCAAGTCGATTTAAAAACCATGTCAAATTTGTTTTTAAATCAATATTCATTCCCTTAATGCGTGGTAGTGCTCGCTAGGTCTGCCTCTCTCTCAAAGATTTGTGGCAGGCTCTGGGACATTGCAGACAGAGCGGTCGCTACCGTGAGCTTAAGAGTCAAAACACGAAAAACTGAGGTCAAAGAGACTCAGTGTTTTATGTGAGGATTCTGAACTATGCTTGCAATTGTTATAATACACAGTAATGTCCATTTTTGTTGTGAGAATCAGTTTTCTAAAAACTGTTCAGGGAATATTCTACAAGAGGGATTTAAAATATATTCAGATATTCTGTACAACTGCTACTATAATCATCAAACAGCCTAGTTGGAAAATGCACTACTTAATTATGTCCTCAACGCATAGAGCCAGAAAACCACAGAGAAATCAAGTCCGCCAGTTTCATTGTGGTCCAAAAATGTATGAAAATTAGCTGCTGCAACACATGGTCAGCTGGTGAACGCATACCATCACCTACTGTAGGTCACAAACAAATCTGTTTAACTGGATCCATATACTGTGTAAGCAAAAGGCCCAGGCAAAAACTGCAGGATACAGTTTATTCTCCATTGACCTGTATGGATTTTGCACTTAGGGACATGGAACCAAAAGTAAAACACAGGGCTGACCAATAAGTCAGTATTACCAATGAACATCTCCCCAATAAAACTGTTATAATTTGCACATTGAGATTAGTGTTCTTTGATGTCTTCATAATAGATTTAATATGTAATAAAAATAATATATAGCAGTTGATAGATCATGATCATATACCATGGTCCATGATCCCTCAGTTTAAATAGGCATGACACCAGTGTACTGTATCTACCTACACAGCGTTCCCGTCTCCAGTGACCTATATCTAATTGAGCTGCCACAAACAGCCCTCGTATCAGTTTCTCTGCCTCTGTGTTTGTGGCCTATTACAGATGTTTGCCTGTTTTATCCTTTTTATCACTCTACCCAGACTAATACAAATGAGAAACAAACAAACAAACAAAAAAAGATATCTAGTACTGTAGGGTGCTCATCTCTCAGACAGGTTGGCCATTACAAGTTCCTGAAAGGGGCAGGCGAGATCCTAATCCGTTCTGAGAGAAGACTGAACTGTGCTGTCAACCAGACAGCGCTCCAGCCCATGAAGTGGCAGGCGGCCACTGACCGTTAGGCTGGAGGAACACTAACTGCAAACAGATAGCAAATGGTACTGCTGCCCACAATGGACCTGAGAAACTTTAAATGCCTTTTCGCTAGAGGCTGGAGATGAGTGACCATCATCGCTGTAGGGCCATAAGCACATCAGCCTGCTTGAAATTATATTTGAGTGCTGTAGAGCTTGACTCACTCACAGGTAATGGGACAACAACAGCACCGAGAGCTGTGGCAGGCAACTTCACAGTGTTTGAGCAAATTTGGTATGATTGCCTATCTACTGCAACTACTCCAGTGTTTGGCATCCAGTACAACAAACCTATGAGTATCGAAAATAATTAGCTGGTTTATTTCAAATTTACTTCAGAATTTGCTTCTGAATTCTACTGCAATGCACCGTGCACAAAATCCAACAAGAACGATACATAGTCAGTGGTGGAAAAAGTGTTTAGACCATTTACTAGAGTAAATAGTATGCATTCAACAGGTAGTTCAGGCAAAACTACTAAAGAACTGGCAAACAACATGCACTTAAATTATCAAAAGTAAAAGCACATACCAAGCAGGGTGGCTACTGACAGTACAGTTGGTCAAGGTGGAACTAATTCTTTGCTATTTTATACTATTTGGCATAATGGATCATAGCATCGCCATAATTTATAAACTTAGTATATTTATGTAGTATGTAAAATATTAATCTGAAAGATAACTAGTAAGTTGTGGTGGAGCAAATAGTATAACAATTTCCTCTCTCATCTACTTGCTGTAGATGCAGTACCTGAACAGATGTGCTCAGTTACCTTCAGCACTTCATATAAGTGCAGCCTTTTGCAGTATACGTCTCAAATAACGTACCAGAAAATACCCAGCGATTTATTTATTTTAATTGATACATTATTTATTATCCTTTATTTACTCAAAATGACATTGATTACTGGTCTTTTTTCATCAAATGTCTAAGAACATATTTTAGTCCTATTTTCACTACAGACTTGTCAGCTCTAAGCAGCTTGTTAAAAAAAAAAAAAAAAAACAACCAAAAGAAGAAAATGAATGCGACTGTTTTGGATTGTCCGTGTTTTGTGTAGAGAGGAACGATAATGCATGAACTGGAAATGCTGTGGAGCAAATTAGCAGTGTTAATCAGTTATGCTGTTGGCTCAAGGCTGTGACGCTTGGACAGCTTTCTGTGTCGACCTGTCATTCTCACAGGAAAAGAGGAGAGAGGTGGCTCTGCAGAGTGCCACTGATGGCCAATTGAACCTTCTGCTGCCAACGCTCACAAGGGATACGACAGAACTAACTATGCCAATCGCCACCAATATGCTTTCTCTGGCAGGCACGACACTCAAAAAAAAAAAAAAAAAAAATTACTAAGTATCGCACTCACAGCGAGCTATGCAAATGTACCCATGCACAAACTCACATTCACACCCTCTGCACAGCTCATACATGTCACACATACTCACAATCGCATCATTAGCCATTAGATGACTGGTTCCAGTATGCCAAGCTCCAAGTGTCACTGTAAACACACAGATGGGAAGACAGAGGGTGGCGAGACTCCAGAAAATTAATGTTAAAAAGTGGTATGCAGATTGATCAAAGTCATCCACTGATTTGCAAGTCAGTTCCCCTACTCCTCAGCTTCAGTTACATCATAAAAAAAAGTTGTTACTGTAGCATAAAATTTCAATACCAACTCGTATTATCGCACAACTTGGGATTTTTCCAAAATGATCCTCCCATCATCAAGACAGCTGAAGAAAGTCAAAACAGTAAAAATGTTAACAAATGATAAAAACTTTTGTCTGCCACTTTGTATAAAGACTTATTTGATGAATTTTTCACTGGTACAAAAGCATCTGGTGGTGTTGATGTTTTTGTCCCTTCATCTGTGTCTAAGAGAGAGGACTGCTCATCTCTCCGCCAGGTCAGACACAATAGGTTGTGTGAGGCTGCTGCAGCGCAGGAGTTGACAAAGACAGATGTCACATCATTAAGGAATATTAGTGGGCTCCACTGAGCAGACCCACTTCCACAGGCTCCGGGAAGAGTTCAATAACAGAAGACACACAGTGAGCAGCGGCCCCTCAGAGAAGTTCAATAAGACACAACACACCAGAAGCCGCTCATAGTTCATTAGGACTGGAAGCCTCTAGAGAAACAAACACTGACTGCCACTAAAGTTAGGGTCTCAAGAGTTTTTAAATTAGATTCTTTTGCTCCAAAGAAACAGATTAAAAAAATTAACAGTACAGGAACAAAACAGACATGATTCCAGCACAATCTTAGAAGCAACGTGTGGTACCAGTGCCTACACAAGGTAACTCGGAGCAGGCTACATCCGGTCGCTCCTCACAGGAAACTAAAGCTGGAGCAAATATTTACATAGAACCCTTGGGGAGAATTTGAGATTAGGGAGAGGGAAACAGAAAGATCACATGAATGAGGGAAGGGTAGATTAGACTCTCTGACATTATCAGTGGAATTGTCAACTGGTGATTCAAACAGGTTTGACAAAGAAACACGTTATTTATACGCACACAACCGCTGCGGCGCACATGTGAGCAAACAGCCCACAGAGACAGGGCTTGGCATACACTCAGCCTTGTCTAATCTCCACCCAAAAATAGCACATTCATCTTCAGGTGCTGTATAGTCTTATTCAAATATCCATGTTATTTAAATGTGCCGTCATCACTGCTTCATTGCATCTCATCAACATCCTGAGTGATGCCATTATAATCTTCAACGATAGCTCACTTTTATATTTTACAGGATTCAGAGGCCTGTTACTGCTTGTGATTCTAGTTTTAGTTTCTGTGAGTTTGAGATTCAGTGTCAGAACTGATTCATCATAATAACTCAGCTTAACCAGCCATCAGATGATCAAGATGCTTAGTGAAACCAGCCTTGAGAGTAGTGTTTTACTTTATAATTGATCCAGTTGTGCTCCCAAATGAGCAACAAATAAATAAATCCATTTTAAAACAAAAAAAAACACTTTCCCAACAAAAAGCACGCAGGTATCTTCACTCTGCCAAGTCAGATGATGCAAACCAACAGGCAAACAAGACCAGCTGGACAGATAAAGCCCACAGCAAAACTACCTGGTTTTGTATCTATTCATGAATTAGTCGTGTCAGCATAGCCAGAGAGTTGTGCAGCGGTGGTGTATGATCACAGAATTCAGCAGTTCAAACCATTCGGCCAGTTGGAAACCATTACACAGAGTATTCATACTAAGTGACTTGTTGTAGCGAGAAAGAACGAAGGGAAATGTGGGGCAGCCTCCCTCCTGCTCCTCTCCTCCCTTCCATCCTTAGTCAGGGTATTTGTCTTTTAGACAGAGATAAACTGCAGCCTTTTTATTAACTTGCTGATGTTAGGGAATTGTTTTTCCCATCCACTAGGTTTTCTCAGACAGACACAAAAATATCCTCCCTATAATTTTTTTCTTTCACTCTTTCTTATTTTCTTGACTTCCTCTGCCCCCACCCACCTTTTTTAATACTTTATGCAGCTATAAAATCATCTGCATGTTATCCCAGGTGGCAGATGCTGTATATCAGACAAACAACCATCCAAATTTAACCTGCCATCCCATCACATTTACTCACAGCATTAGGAAAATAACAGATGCATCTGCATGTGAGTGTGTGTACATTATTTTTAGGGGCATGTGAGCTTCTTGTTTTTGTCTGTAAAAGATTTCTAATATGTGAAAGTGTGCACCTTGTGTTTTGGTATGGCCATGAATTAGTGTTTGCACGGCTGTGTTTTTCTGTGTGTATTTGAGTGGGCCGAGGAGGTCGTCCTGCCGAGGAGACAGAGCCCCAGGGGGGTTTTCTCTCTGTGGTGTCTCCTCCACTTCCTCCTCATTTGACTAATTACTGCGCTACTTTCACGCCACTGATGAAGCCTGGCACCTGTCCATCAGTCTAACAGTGAGCTTGGCTTGTTTCAGTCTACTGATACAAATCGCTAGCCAAACACTGTTGTATCTTGTGCTCTCTCCTATTTTTGTTTTATTCAGTTCAAAACAATGTACTCTGGCAAGAACAAGCCTACTCTCGCAAAGACTTTTCATGCAGAACATCTTCTAACATTAAAGACAGGGTTCTTGGTTGGTTATGTTTATAAATAATCAGTGTCCAATTGCAATATTTTTGTTTGCAGCTCAGTGATCATGGCACTAAGTCATCCATGTCAGAAAGCAGCAGTACTGCTGATCTGCAATGTTTGTCCTTCTCTGCAGCTCATATCCTCTCAACATCTTTTACACAGATGCTAGGTCTGCCCCATACTGCATAAACTGCTGCTCCACATCTCTTACATATCTATCAAGCTTTAGAAACTATACTTTAATGCTAAACTGCTGTTGTCTGTTCCCACTGTGTTGCACTATGTAGTAAAAAGTGAGTGCATCTCTGGCAGCTTTACTGCTCCTGTAAACCCTGTAAATAAGACAAGTCACCTTAAATCTCCCCCCACTAAGTTCCTTCTTGTACAAACATCAGTAAATATGAAATGGATAATGAGCTGAGTGTGGACAGTCGGGCGTGATTCAGCTATAATTTGGAGAAGAGACTGCATAGAGTAGCAGAAGTCAATGAGGTGTTATTATGTAAATCAAAAGACGTTTAGGATCCACAGCAGTGAAATACAGTGCTCATTATCCAGACATAGACTTTAACACAGCTCAATGCTAGAATGAAAGCTGGCCTGGAATTAATTTTTTATTACCAAGTCCTACAAATGGTATTTCATTAAAATTTGCAAAAATCTGTTATTTTTAAACAAGTGCTGTTTTCATGACTTTAAATTACATCCAGCAGCAGTTTTTGTCCAAAGCAATTTACACTATGTTTTTAATATCAGGAGTAATTTTGGGTTCACTTCACCATATGGCCAGGAGGAGCTCTGGAAGTGAACCACCAACCTTATGATTAACGTTGGACCCATCCAATTACCTAAACTACAACTGCCCAATTCAAGCATGAATATGGTGCTTCATTTTTTTAAGTCTTAAAACAGTCATACCTGTTTTTAGAACATTCTAGAAATAAGAAAACTTTGCCAGGAACACAGAGAATTATCTCAACTGATGTGATATTGTGTTTTGAAACTAAAGGTATAGAAGGCTGAGTCTGAGATCAATTAACCTGTGTTCAGTAAACATCAGTGCCCTTGCTGACAGACTACTCTGAACAAGATAACTACCTCCTAATTAGAGCTAGCTTGGTCCACTAGCAGGTATTCACATGTCTGAAAACAACAGTGCAATTTCCAAAATGGCTGGTCAAATATTCATAATTTACATGATTACTTTTTCCTCTGAAAAAACACCAAAATTTAATAAAATGACATAATACCAATCCTAAAATGAAAAATACACACATATACACAGTGCATCAGTGCCCCTAGTCCTCACAAGTCGACTCCCAAAGCATTCTTGATGAAACTGGTGTTGATCTGTACTTGGCCTGATGCTGAGTTTGAACTCAAATAGCAGGTGGGCTGTGATTTGTGTCGTTTCACAAGGCCACAAGAACAAGTACAGAGAGGGTTGCAGATTGACAAGGCCCATGATCTCTCAATGTGAGTTGTGAAGGAGCGCCCATATCTATATCAGAGCAAACATTTTTAAACCAGGATTCAAGTATGACATGTTGGTTGGCAAGCTGAGTTTTATGTCCGACAGGCACAGCACATACCTGAGTGACAGTGGCTATGACAGCCATTTTGTTCAGGTCCACTTATCTCCATTTTACCACAGGCAGACCAAAGCAGAGAGGGAGGAATCCAAAGACAATTTAAACTCACTGTGCAGATTACATTTCAAACCTCCCAGATTGAATATTTAACCCTCTTGCCTTTCGAGAAGCGATACCAGGATTTTCAGACTCAGGAACTCAATTTAACCTCCCCTCAGAGATGAGGCTGTCGAAACGTCCTATAGCCTTGCCCTTGGTGATGGTCGAACCCCTTCTTCCCTCCTTCCTAATGTCTAACACTAAGGCTGTCTGCTGCTCCTGATAGAGAGCAGCCCCATGATAAGTCATTACACACAGAGCACAGCCTAATTACACACAGACAGCCCCCGATGTAACCTGCCAACAGGGTCACTGCTCTTGGAAGCAATGGCATTAAGGGAACAGCTATACAAACCCTGGTTGAGAGATAAGAGACGTCTTCAGCGTGCCATGTGTATGCCTTTGTGTGGGAAGGGGTGTCCCCCCTCAAAAACCTTCCATATCTAGCCCTTCTGAGGTGTCACAGTCAGCTCCATCCTCAT
>NW_018127916.1:1417540-1425087 GCF_001952655.1 Monopterus albus
GCAGGAATTGCAGCGACACACTAAACTGGACAAGCTCTCAGTGGAAGGAAGACAGTTCTCCATACTGAACATCACAGGGCCGCCTTTACAGCATGCCAATTCCTGCCAAACTGGCTGTTTCCATGGAAACATAGCACTTAATGACCGATAACAGAGAACAACCTGAGGGGAAAAAAAGAGAGCGAGACAGAGTTGAGAGAGAAAGACACTGACAAAGAGAAATGGAGAGAGAAAGACGAAGATCTTGTGGAACAAAAGAAGCAATTTAGTATCAGAGGACAGCGGGAAGCCTGATTATGTCGTCAGTGTAAATGATCATTAATTTCCCTCTGTCCAGCTGGGCCAGATTAATGCCTCCCCATTCTGCACTGTAGAAAGACAGCTAGAGCTTAACTATTTCAGTGGGCAACAGCAATGGTCTTAATAAAATACTGAGCATGGACCACACCAAAACCCATTAACAGATAGAGAAGAAACACCCTTTCAACAATACAACATACATTATAATAAAAAAAAAAGTTAACATTGAAAAAAAAAAGAAAAAAAAAAGAGAAAAACATATTGTCACCAGCCAAAAAGTGGGTAACAATTTAATTTTATTCATTTCTGAGCAATGTTTATCCCCCAGCGTTTCATCCTCACTGACATTTTTCAGTTAACAGTAGGGGACCAGATAAAAGAAATACTGTCACAAAATTCATACAAGCAAAAGTTCTCTCTCTACAATTTCATTAATGTGAATTGCTTTTAAGTGTTTAACTTGTCTGTGCAAGATTAGATTTTGATACTGGTATAATTAAATATTAAATTTACAGATTGTCAACTTAGATTCCTACATTAGAGTTACCACTACTTATGTTTAGTTTGCCAATTTTGAGAATGTTTGATTTGATTTGATTTGATTTATTTATTCTTTCAAACATGTAACAACAGTCAGTATGTAACCACACATAATTCCAGACATATCCACAAATATATTTTCAATTTACTTATACCTAGTACATGCTTGAACGGAGTAGGAAGAAGTTAGACTTATCTAGTCCTACCCCATGACATCATCTTACCATCATTGGTTTGCAAGCAGTATTACTACATGGATACATATTCTACATCCACACTCCCATCTGATTAATCATTAAGCCTGTTCTTGCCCATATCTTGATTGACACATACCTTTATATCTGTGTTTAAACTCATCAATTTTCTTACTGTTTTTTAAGTCCACACTTAAATTATTCCATAGTTTTACTCCACTTATGGAAATACAGAATCTTTTTTTGGTTGTGCGTATAGCATGAATTTTATCATTTAACTGACCCCTTAGATTATATCCCCCTTCCCTTTCATTGAATAGTTTTTGAATTCCACCAGGTAATAAATTGTTCCTGGCTTTATACATAAACACAGCAGTCTTGTGTTTTAATCTACGAATGATCAAAAATATTAACAGTATGCAGTCTTCTTGTAAATATGCACATAGTTGGCTTGTATGGGTTTAATTCTGACTGGCAGCACATCCTTGGCATGGATGTGTTGCTGTGCAAATGCACCGTGACGACGTCGACTGCATGCGAATTTGAACATGACGTCATCTAGCGACTTTCCAGGAGGCTTTAGCTACTCTCCACTGAGAATAGTTGACAACAATGGCACAGAAACACCAGACCATTAAATATTTGTTTATACTGATAATGTAGTGTTGACAAAATGATCTTTATTTTTATATGATCTAGTTTACTTCATTTCAGTTGAAAGTTAGTTCCTAGCGGCAACCACCCAGGCTGACAAATGAAGCTAATACAGAAGCGTTGAATAACCACATGAGGCTGGCTTCAAAAGGGAGTCAATGTTAAAATGCCCAATTTAAGAGAAAAAATGTTTGCAGCCTGGTAGAAAAAAAAACTGCTTTGGTATCTACAGCAAATTTCCCCTTCCATGACAACTGTATGGGTTGTGAATTTTTATATAACTCACCCATTTAAATTATACTGTGTCTAAGAGTTAGGCATAATTAAGGGCATGGCCACATTGAGTTAGAGGCAGGAGGGCTCTGCCACAGGTGGCTGGCCTCTAGCTGCCTAGAGAGCTCCACTCACACTCCTTCTCTTTGCCTTATTAGCTGTAGCAGGTGGAGCGAAGCGAGACCAAGATGGCAATGGCCAGACTTGAGCTTCAAAACCGCCCTTCAGAAACCCAACGAGTGATGTCAGGAAAGCTGTGTCTATATTTTATATGCAGTCAGCGGTTAATTTTGTATTTAGCAGCAAAAAAACAGAAGTATTTTAAAACGCACATTTCAAAAATTTTTGTCTGGATAAAATATTTGTGGTTGGCTTTTCCGAGGCTTAAGCATTTAAAACCCAGGTTAACGATGCCTCCGAGTGTGACTTTAATATTTAAATACTGACATAATAGGACAGCTGGGTCCAAAATATGTCAAACCCTCACTCCATGAAATCCAGGTCAGAGGTAACATGCCCCGTGTGATCACAAGTCAGAGGAGTGCAAACACACAGCCAACGTGCTTTGATGCCTCTCTGTGTGGAGCTCGTTTCCTGGATTCCACATAACTGGGTATGATCCCTCTGCTTGGCTACAGAAAACATGATTTTTCTCCACCTTTGCATACGGATCTGATTATGCATAAAGCAGGCAATTACATATCCATTAAACCTGCAAATACAGAAACCTGCATCAACCTGTCAGGTTCATTACTGGGAACATCAACTGTCTCTGTGCAAAAAAACATTGCAAAATTATGGCTGACTGACAACCAGTTAAAGCCCAACCATATACAGCATGAGGTCTGAGGACACTGGTGGCCACAAAGAGTAAACATTTAAGGTGAATGAGCTAATTTTGTAAATTTTATTTCCTTACATAGTGATTAGCCCACAAATAGCCTTAAACGTTCACAGCATAGAACGAAAATCTTAAACCCTGTGCCCTGATCAAACATATCTATCACCTCCTATATATTATGTTCTTAATGTAATATTATATTTTTCTCCCTTCAGAAATACAACTAGTTTGCTTTGTTACTTTGCAATAAGACATGTTCAAATGATTGTAACTGATTGTGTGAGATCTTCTGCTGGGTGTTTACCTGTTTTATGAAGTATGTAATTGAGCTCTCTATGTCCTAGTGTTAAATGGGCAGTGATGGTCTCCTCCTTTCAGCCTCTACCACACAGTCTTTCTTTTGTATTTCGAAGTGCTCTCTTTTTGGTTCATTTGCCACACTTCTGGCATATAAACTTTACAAACCTTCTGAATCACCTATATCCATATTTCCATTGCATTCTGCATTTACATGCATAGGCTATATAAATAAGTGGAATTAGGTTCACCATTACAGTTAAACAATTCAATACAACACTTTTACATTAACATCTGTGTTTCTGAAGTGCAGACTTTTTTAGTTATTGGTGAAATTGTCATATGTATAAATTCAACTGTGTTTTATTATTGAGGCCATTGTTAAAGGTGGTGTTATATTGGACTATGTTATATTATATATCCATGTACAGGTGTGTCTATATTTTTGTCCTCCCCAGGAACATAAATGAGGCTCAGAATATTAGGAACACCTCTGAATATGTATATTTATAAATAAATATAAAAATTACAGAGCAGATATGGCACTCTGAGTGCTTGTTGGGAGAGACAGAAGTTACATCTCAAGCTTTTGCATTCCTTTTGTGAGCCTTACAATTCTGACGCTAGAACCAAACCCTTATTTTATGAGCCAAAATTGCTTGCCACACTCTTCTCAGCAGAAATTCAATTTTGATGAGAGTTTAGAACAACAAATTCAGAAAGGCAAAGAACAGCTTCAGTACACGAAGTTGTGCGGCATAGACAAGGACAACAAGAAGAAAGAGCTGTCAATCAGTATTTGTATAAAGTGTGCAACTGTGCAACAATCAGTGCCTTAAACACACAGGATGCTCTTTAAGAAGCTCCACAAACACCATTAAAAAAAAGAGATCAATGTAGGGCCTTACTATGTTATCACACAACACACGCACACCGGTCCCTAACAATTGCTTTCTACTTGTAAAAAACCACACAAAAAGCAAATTTACATTAACACAACCTCTTAGAATCAAGGATAAGCTTTAATGAGCATGTTGTTCTATAACTATGTAACCTTATTTCACAATATTGCAATAATATTCACTTTATCAAAGTGATTTTCACAAAGCCAACACATATGTCTCAGTAGAATTACAAGGTTCTGTAAATATATAAAATCCCAATGTCAAAACAACAACAACATAAACCTGAACCGTAGCCTATACAATCGGTTGTGGATTACACAAAAACAGTATTTTGAAACGTGTGGGTCACTCAGACATTTAAAATAAAAATCCCCATAGCAGGCCTTCATTGTAGTGTATATTATAACATTTTAAGAAATATTAGGCACTGTTTTTATGGATACCGTGTTAGAAAGTACCCTTTACCTTACATTTAGTCTGTTGGGTGCTCATTGTATCCCCCCAGCACGGCACAGAGTTGCACAGATATACAGATAAAAGATGTCCCTGATTCATCATTTGTGTGTCACATATATGCTCCAGTGTTTGTGTGTGTCAGAGGGACTGTGAATCAGCCTGACTGATGGCTGAAAAGAATGATCCTCTTCAGAGCCAGAACGTTTATGCTTTGGTGCGCAAAATGTCTTAAACTACAATACAAAGGAAAACGTTTCATAAAATGTTCATTCTTCAAGCTGTAAGTTTCAATTTCCACTTTGAGTCTGTCACCATGGCTTCTTTATATCTGTGACAAAAAGGTAGACACAATAGTCTGACCGCAGTTCTTATACCTGAGTTGCATATTTTCTCCTCATATACTGGCTCATTTCAACCCATACTGCAGGACAATGAGAAGCCAACTGAAGTCATTTAAACACAATGAGCGCCTAGGCACTGTAATATGAGCCAGCTACATGTTCCAATTGGTCTCCTCTTCCAGGCTAATTTGCACTTTAAAAGATCTCAGCTGCATCTCAGCAACTTCACTCTATCCAGAACAAATAACTGAAGAGTTATGTCTTTTAGCATGTCCTGTCTATATAGCTGTTTGATTAATTGTAGGTTCAAGTTAGCTGGAGCCCAGTGGGGTTATTTAACACTGCACTAAGCCCACAGTTACTGAGAGCTGTCTGAGAGCCACCCTTGTTATTTGCAAAAGAATCAACACTGTATGAACAAGTAACATAAAATGACCTTGTACCGTTCAATATCTATTAACATTTAATTTTAGTTACCTGCAATATACCCATCTGAGCTACTGTTAGAAATCTTACACTACACTGAAAAGTTTATCATCAGCGACAAAAACCATCAGAAGGTCCCAACTATGACTAGTACCAATCCTGCGCACATACAGCTGTGACATACGCAGGCGAAACAGCCAGAATTTATTGCTGATCTCATCTACCCTAAATTTACACGGCTATAAAAAGGTGTATTGAGTATTGTTGCAGAATATTACATGAATTTCTGCTGTTTAACTTAATTATGAATGTGTAAGTTTGATCAAATGTTATATTCATAAAATCAAGCAGAAATGCAAACCTTTGAGCAGGTTGTCCATGTCAAACTTGACATTTAGTCTTTAGCAGAACAAAAAAAGCTGTGACAAAATAACAGCTAATTTTTACAACATTTTCTTTTACCATACAGTATTTGACCCCTGGTGCATCTACAGTATGCAGGATACACAGGGTATACATGATTTTCCTTTATTCATACTTGCTCCACTTGTTTCAGTAAAAACAAGAAAGACCTAAATTATGAAACAAAGAAAAAATGGCCTTTTGAATTTCACATAAGCCAGGGAGAGAGGTGTTTTTATTGTTGAGGTGCGTTTCTTCTGGTTTCATGGCACATCTTTCTTGTGTAGTCCCGTTTTATTGCAAATTAGTGTGTTACTTGTGGTTGTTGTGACAACATTTCTCCTTGTGTTGGAGTTTGTAATTTAATCAACTATAAAAAATAAAAAAAAACCTGGTACTGAAGTGAGTGCTTTTAAAAGACCAATTGAATTGTGGGCGGTGTCCTCCCAATCATGTGAAGGGCAGACACTGGCAGAACAACCAACAGTGCCAGTTTCCCACATTCCTATAGCATTGTGAGGCTGTTAGAATCAGTGATTAGATGAGACCTCACTTTCAGGCAGACACCTCTTACTGGACAGCAGGTCTAGCAGTGTTCACCTTTGAGATCCTATGATTGACACACAAGCAGTTCATACTGGGTTTTAACTGGATTCCTGATAGTTTAAAAATAAAAAAAAGGCCCCCATATCATTCTACTCAATAAAGAAAACTGCTGACAAATTGATGCTGTCTTCTCTGCAGTGAGAGCTATTCTGAAGTATGCTGTATCCAGAGAGACAGAAGTGCACAGTCGACCTCAGCCTTGTCTGTCAACTCACAAAAAGGCTACAGAGTTGGGTCACAGAGAGCTGCAACTACAAGCTGTTAATTTGAGTGCAGCAGACCACTAGATACAGAAAGACTCTCTCTGTAGGACACATGCCTTTTAAGACAATAGTTAACTATATCTTAACAAGACAAGAGCCCTAGAAAAGCAAGTGGTGGCAACAACAGGTCTGAAAATACACATTTACACATTATTATGGTACCAAAAAAAGGGTAGAGTGGAAAAACCTCAAGTGAGTGTGGAGTCAGTGTGCTGTTAGCATGTCTGTCATGAGTGTGTGTCGACTGGTCTTGTTGGTGCAGCGACGAGTCCCAGCAGAAGGTTTCACAACTCCACACATTTAACATTACACAGCCTGTTCCCAACCCCCAATACACACACACACACACACAAAAATCAACCCCCGCAAAGCAGCAGGACCGGTCAACATCCCTGGGAGGGCTCTCAGGGCATGTGCCAGCGAGCTGACTGATGTTCTCACCACCATCTCCAACCTCTCCCTCAGCCAGAGCATCGTCCCCACCTGCTTTAAGACCACAGCATCGCCCCTCTTCCCAAGAAGAGCCCGGTCACCTGCCTGAATGACTACAGGCCAGTGGCACTCACCCCAATTATTATGAAGTGTTTTGAGAGAGTGGTGCTGGTCTGCATCCAGAGCAGTATATCGGACACCCTGGACCCCCTGCAGTATGCCTACCAGCCCAACAGAGCCACCTCAGATGCCATCGCGGCTGCCCTCCACTATTCCCTTTCTCACCTGGAAATTGGAGACTCCTACAAAAGGGATACTCTTCACTGACTACAGCTCCGCCTTCAACACAGTTGTCCCCCACAAACTGTCCACACCTGCACCCCACCCTCTGTGACTGGCTCCTGGACTTTCTGACTGGCAGGCCCCAGATGGTCAGGATTGGCAACAGGACTTCAGCCAGCATTATCATGAACTTCGGCACCCCACAGGGATGTGTCCTCACTCCCATCCTCTACACCCTGTTCACCCACGACGCTGTCGCCTCCCACAAAGACAAAATCAACCTAACTGCTATGCCTGCAGAGAGTGGTAAAGACTGCGGAGAAGATCACCAGGAC
>NW_018127916.1:1425503-1442520 GCF_001952655.1 Monopterus albus
GTCATCAGACTCCTAAACAGCTGAGGGGTTTATTACCAGGAAATATGTGATGTACTGTTTACATTCTCAGTTTGCACATGCATAATTGTACATTGACTGTTGACTGCTGCACATGCGGCATATATTCTCATTATATTCTTATATATTTTTATTATATTGCTGCATTGCTGCTTAAAGAGCCTTAGATTTTGTGTTACTTATTTATCTACTTTATATTTCATTTGTATTTTGTGGCATTCTTGTGGACGGCAAAGTAAGAATTTCATTGTGCAGGGAAACTCCTAACTGTGCATATGACAAATAAACACTTTGACTGAATGCACCTAGATCCGCTCAGCTGAGTACAGCTGAATAACTCATCTGAGGAAAATTTACAAGTCTTCATTATGGGCATAACAAATGCTGTGATCTACAGGACAGGCCTGAACTACAGTAAAATGCCACCCTATAAGCAATGACCCATTAGCATTTTGTTTTCATGCAGAAATAAATTACACAAGAAATGAGTCCAACATTAACTCTGCCGGGCTAGAATTGCTTTCTGCATCATTCACATGAGCCCCTGTAACTAACAAATGCTTTTTGAAATATAGGTTCTCACACAAGTGCCAAACCTTACAGTGAGAGTAAAAACCAGCTCTAAGAAACAAGTCGCTGTGTGATATATTGCACTCTCCTTCAAATATCAAAATGATCTTTAAGCTCTGAATGATGGCTGGTAATTGACCATTAGTGTCAAAAATTATTAGTAATTTCTTTGCAGAAATAGCATTTTATTTGTACTCGGCTTGGCAGTAGAAGCACTATGTCATTAACTTTGGGTGATTAAGTGCAAAGCTACTATTTATTGGTTACCAGCAGCAGCGGTATTGTGGACAGATTATAAATACAGCCACTTTTCTAAAATTCTAAGCATCTGAAGATTCAAGCACTGGTACGTTTATGAAGTAAGCTTTACTTCATACAAAGTGTACTTTTGTTGTTTGTTTTCTAAGTAGTCGTCTTCATGAGATGATGGTGGTTCCAGACATGACAAAACAGCTCTACTTACTGGTCACACAAAGCTAAAAAGACACAGCGTGTGCCATTAATATGAACATCCTGGTGTGAGTGTGCTTACACGCTGTAAATACAGAGGTGCATATGTACAGTATGTGGGTGCATTTCTATTAACAGTGGTCCTATACACTGTTAAATTTAGCCACCATAGACAGCGAGTGTGTGCCCAGTAACTATGAGAAAAAGACTTCCTGCCATTGTACTTACAGCAGAGTACGTATGCGTGTGGGTGCAGGTAACAAAGTAGGATGAGGTAAGGTCTCGGTGAATTTCTGAACAACCTCTAGAGGAGACAATAAGAGGCTGTCAGGGGGAGGAGAGGGGAGAGGACAGATTAATGAAATCTGAATGTGTTTACTGAATAGCTGTCATGGCAGCCTACTGATGGCTGAGGAATATTAAAAACACACGGTGCAGCTGATGGCTTCACCTACACTACAGCAACCCTAGCCATCTTCAGACAGCGCTCTAATCAGCGTACAACTCATCGCAATCACAGTCACCCACAGAAATTATCTTCATCATCACACTCTTCATCACCATTTCCATCCTCGCCATTGCCGCCTGTTCATTTACATCATTGCTTTCATCTTGCAACAGAATCACGCTGCTGCAGGAAATTGAAGTTGGCCAGATCAATAAATACAATATAAAATTAAATTGGCTTCCAAGATGAGGTGAAAATGGGTGTTTGGCGGCAGAGGGAGAGGTAACGCTACCCAAACTATCAAAACACACATTTTGGACATACAACCAAACAATGTGGTGAGGCCACTGTTTCATGATGGATTTAAAAGTGGGTTAAAACAGGTGAAGCACACATGCTTTGATGTGTGTACCTGTCTACGTACATGACCATGACATCATTTTTGCACTGTCTAACCGAGGAGAAATGTGGATGGCTTTTGAAGGAGGGCTGTACTGGAAACACAATTTACCTGCTTTAATAAGAAAAACATGATACCTGCACTTTGCCTGCACTTTCACAGAGACACAGAACACCTCCACTTCACCTATGACAAAACACAACCTCACCACCTCCAAACAGCTCCGAATGCATCTCTGGTCTTTTGAAGTTTTATCTTTTGTCAGTGAAGGATGGCGATTCGGTGCATGGCAAAACTCCATCTGTTCATTTCAATATGAAAGGACATGTAAGTTTGGTGCTGCTAGAGCACCAAAGATGTGAAATTGCGGATGGCATGCAGAGCGGCCCCGACATGCAGGGTTAATTCAAACAGCCTTTGATGTCTGTCTGTGTGTGAAATGAACTGGTGGTCCAGAGTTCACACAAACACACACCAGCGCACGCATACACGGCTGTGCAGGCGTATACACGTGTTTTAATAATTACACCAAAAAAAAAAAAAACTCAACAGACCATTTGTATAGCCACATAAATCCAAGCACACAGGTAGTACAACAGCTCATATCACGTACTGTTAACACCAAAACACCAATGAAAGCTCAACTTTACCGTGTCAGTGAGTCATAAATCCCTTATACTTTTTAGGATTTTAATCCAAAGCACTCCCAAACATTCACTCACATGCCATCCACATCCACACAAGAATGGAAGCTAAGCTGCCTGTAGGCAAAAACAAACTGGCGGATTACACACACACACACACACACACACACACACACACAATACCTATGTAAAGCACTTGATGCAGCTATACTGCTGTAACAGAATGAAAATTTAACTCTCATGTACAAAAACATATCTGATTAGGTGATGAGTTTATATAAGTATGATCTGATTTTATGGTACATACAGGACAGTCATGTTATTTACATAGTTTATTCTAATTTGTGATGGTGAGTTTCAGGAATTTTACTGCTCTCAAAGTACAGATACAACAAAGTGTACAAAATGCAGCCTCCAGCACGCAGCTAGCGTTGGCTGACTAAAGAGTCAATTTGTCAGACCAGTAGAATGATCTGGTTACTGCTAATGTGGCACAAAGCACTAACATTACACAAATCAAATTGCTCTGGAATTTAAATCATATTAATTCAATGAATGTCACTTTCGGCTTTTCCCGTTTAGGGGTCGCCACAGCGAATCGTCACACTGACGACTTGCATGTTGACATTTGGCAAGTGTTTCACACGGGATGCCCTTCCTGACGCAACCCTGATTCAAAGCCGGGCCGCAGCGGGGAGAGCGCTGCGCCTTAACCACTAGCCTACCAGGGACGGCAAATCATATTAATTCAATACAAAGGGAAAATCATGACCATTCTAGGTTGCGAATGTTACCAAAACTAACACATCCAAAAGGAAGAACAGCACATCTGAATCTAATTTTAGACCTTTACTGCTTTTAACATTCTCCATCTTAAAAAGCCAAACCTATGTTAACCCTAGCAATTGTAGTGGTGGAGCACAAATCTCATCAAACAACGGAGTCCTGGGAAAAGGGCCAGAGGCAGAGATGAGAGGGAGTCCAGCTCAAAACCAAAGAAGGGGGTGGACAGACTTTTGAGGGATGGGGAGCTCCTCTTCCAAATTTTAAAAAGAGAGACAAGAGGAAAACGAGTGAGCTACAATCTGCAGAATTAAACAGAGGCAGGTGCCACTTCTGAAGCTCCCTCTCTGGCAGCAGAGAGTCATTACTGCCTACATAATCAAAATTAAAACACCTTTCTAGGACTTCCACAGTAGTCCGATGTTTGCGAACCACCCACCACTGAGGCAAACCAATTAAAGTTATTCAAAACTGTGACCAATCAATCACACACTAGCAGGTGGAGGAGAAGAAAAGGAGGACAAAACGTCTGAGACTTCAGGGCACCCAAACTCTTACGTGGCAGCCCAAT
Organism: Monopterus albus; assembly: GCF_001952655.1. Lineage (NCBI taxonomy): Eukaryota > Metazoa > Chordata > Actinopteri > Synbranchiformes > Synbranchidae > Monopterus > Monopterus albus. The sequence goes on from NW_018127916.1 coordinate 1,429,388, forward strand.
CACCGATTTAAAAGAAACAAACAAACAAAAAAAACATTTTGTTCACAACAGAGATAGACGTCACACCTACCACTTCACACAGACAGAAGCACTCCCTCTGCAGTGGAATGAATAAAGCACTTCACACCTGGAATTTTCTAGGGCATCACGCCACTCTAAATTACCACTGCAAACCCACTCAGGGAACTGTACCCAGTTTTGTCTCTCTGTCAAGCAGATAGCACAAAAGACACAATGTGTTCTCTGGAACATCAAAGAGAAGACGGCCGAAAATTACACAAGCATGCGTGCACACATACTGCAAATAATAGAGTAGAGAGACTGGGACAAGAAGAAAAAATGTGCAGTGTAGGCAAAATAACATCTTCCTCTGACAGGGCTGGAGCTTTAGCAAACCTCTAATCCTATTTTGACACATAATGCTATATTGTCTTTTTTTAAAAAGTGCAAGACTTTCTTTTCTCCCCTGAAAAAAAGCCACTGGTAGCATGAATGCATCCGCTTTTTGCTTTCCCTGAAATCATATAGCAATAATTAGTTACACGAATACAGCCCCCAAATGTACTACAGTGAATTTCTGTGAGATTCCGACACTTTGACCATCTCAGTTTGTTCTGTGGAGACACTAAAGAGGCCGTTTCCCCTCAGTGGGGCTTTACAGCTCCATCCTAGTAACCTGCTGGAATGAGCAAGCGCACACACAGTGATACACTGTCAGACGTTTTATAATGTGACCAGAGAAACTATAAACCCCAGTGCAAGCAGCGGTACTGTGGCAGTGTGTCTTTAACACTTGCATTATTGATTTCAGTCTTTATTCTTAATACTGAACAGTTATACGATTGAGAAAGTCTCAAAAGTCTCTTTCAAGGCAGAAAGAACCAAAAAAAAAAAAACAATCTGCAGACAAAATATTTCAAAAATATTTCTAAAGATGTCATATAACCTATGCCAGAACTGACAATTTCTAAAAAATATATTTTAAAACATATTATAAAAATAACCCCTCATTTCCACTGGGTAAGGCTGCGTCACGCTCCATCTGGGATGCGGTTTTGATGCGTCCTCCGCAGGACGCCATTCTTCACTTTTCATCTAGGCTCTTTTTTTTCCTTGTTGAGATTTGGCTTCATAGTTAAATAGGTTCTTTTTTGTCTGTTTTAATTGTGTATATTGTTTTACTGTAGCCTACAGTTAATGGTTAAATTCATCAGTTAGAGTTCAGTCAATATGAAACACATCAAAGATTTGTGGCTTTGTTTCAGTTGCTAAAAATACATTCACCCACATTCATCTTTATAGGTTAATTGTTTTGCATTTATGTTTAACATAACACCTAGCTTTAAGTTTTGGGGAAAGCGCTATCTGATTGGTGGGTGGAACTTCTGTCAGAAGTGTCATCCATTTAAAAATAGAGCAAAGCGGAGCACAGAGCCGCGGCACAGCCCCACCCATTTGAAGCATAAGCATAGACTGTGGAAAAGAGGGGTAACAGTTTTCCTTTCAATTTGAAATTTAATGTTATAACTGTGGAAGTTTTGTGATGGTTTAAAAAAAACTTACTGTATATTGGCAGCAAATTACAGCTACAAAATAAACTATATAAAACTGGAGACTGACACAACATAATCTGGTTCTTCTAAACTGTCCTCTTTACTGCAAAGCTATTTCAAGTAATTCCTTTTAACACCAACCTGGGGATATCTGCATGCAGGGCTGCACTCTGCAGATATATGTATTTTCATTTACATAAACACCAACCAATACCAGGCCATCAAAACTAGAAGCTGAGGAATCCCCAGTGACAGAAAACCAATAAAAAGGCAGAAAAATAAATATTACTGTGTGTGTTTGTGTGCCCTTCTGTTCGCCTGTCAGCCCAGGGGAGTCTGAGGCTGGGAATAATGGTGCTGACCAGCTATTACACTGCTTAACGTTCAGCTTGCCACTGGTTTTATGTGCCTCTAATGTCCACAGTTACTTTATTGTGGTTTATTTTGTTTCTGTTTGGGGTAAATACAGAGCAAATGTAAGAGCTGGCACACAAACAGAGAAATGTAGGTTACACAAGGGTTCCAAGCAGAATTTGCTGGCTCAGACCAGCTCCCATGACCCTGATGTGCAACCCTGATGACCCGTCACTACTGGGACCCGGTAATGGGATGTCTGAATGGGAATGTAGCCAGGTTTAAATACAGGGCACTACCTCCACCTGGGCAGACAAAGAAATATATACACAACTACTAGACTGAATAAGTTATAATCATATGTACCACCTCAGTACTTTCTGGTATACCCCTTAAGCAGACCAACATTATCACTATTAAACTAAAACATAAAAACTGCCCCCTTGTGTATATTCAATCAAGCTACTCCACTGACAAAGGGCTGTACAGTGGAAAAGCCTAGGCTCAGTTTTTTTTCAGCTTTTTATGAACACTATGTAATGCCATATCTGAAGCCCTTGAGTTAGCCGGTCAAACGTGTTAAAGCTTGGCAGGTTAATTGTGTATTTGTTTCTCAACCTGTACAACTGTATGGAGTTCAATGCAACACTTCCACCTTAACATCAGTGTTTATGAAGCACTAAATGTTTCAGTTTTTGGTGAAATGTCAAATGTATAAAATCATTTTATGTTTATTATTGAGGGCAGAGTTAAAGGTGGTTTGTACTGGACAACATTATATTCAGAGGTGTTCCTAATATTCTGACCTGCTCATTTATGTAGCAGGGGACACAAATATAGAGACATCTATATAATTATCAAAAAATGTTAAATAACTCCTTGGACTACTGACTCTAAATTCCCAAGGTCAGACTAAATTAAGATCCATTATAAATCAAGTCTGTTTAGTTTCTGTTCTATTTCAGTGCTTCCAGTGCACATCATTTTTTACAAGCTCTAAAAGTAGAAACCTGATGGAAAAAAATCATTATTATTTTCAGAAAATCAACTACAGCTGCAAGTCTCGCTGCTGTTAGAAATGTGCTGAAACAGTAACAAACACAGTCCTTAGTAAGAGTAAACCATGGTGTATATGGCAGTGTTTTACACAGTGATAGAGGGATGCCTGAGACAAGCCATCAGGAGAGAAAACCAGAGCAGGAGTCAGAGAGTAAACTATCTATCCAGCAGACACAGACTGCGATGTTTCACACAGCCAGATAACGAGCTGCTGTTGTGCAAGGTCCAGGCCAGGAAATGGAGGGGGGAGAGCACGAACAACTGAGAGATGAAGCCTGGGCGCTCGCTCTCTTTTTCCTTTAAAGGTAACTGCTCGTGGTGGAAGGAGGGACCTGTGAACTGTCAAAAGGCATAAGGAGCTTTTAAACAAAGGAACAAATGGCACTAATCAGCACTCATAATGCTGGCAACTGATGGATAAGCACAGACAGAGAGAGAGAGGTGAAGCTGACATCAGCTCTAGGAAGTGAGGAGTGGAAGGTTTTGGATTGACAGCAGGGGTGGTGTCTAATATAGTGCTGGGCATTTGAGATTACTGTAAATTTCTGTAGTCAGCGATAGTGAGTAAATCCACTGCTTTATAAAGATATGTCTGTTGAGGCTAGCTGTCTTGGCTGTGACCAAGCTTCTTTCTACAGGACGCGGCAGGACAGTTTGAACAAGTAAAAGAGACATTTCAAAATGTGTTTTACTAACAAAGCACCTCGTTCAAGTTTGGAAACACAGCTGTGCTGATCAAACTGAGCCAGAGCCTTCAGCAAATGCACACACACGCACGTGAAGTCAGGACACTGCACATGCGCACTGGAAAAACTAGAGACAAGAAGGTCGGTGCAGACCTGAGATAAACCAGCAGCCAGCATGTGGTCAGCAGGCTGACTGATGCAGTGCTGACCACACAGCACAGACAGACACACACACACACTGAGTGAAGGGCAAAAGTGACATGAGGAGAGCAAAACACATGCAGTCCAATGAAAAGTGAACTGGGTGAATCCCGCAGCCATTAATCATCTTTCCACCCTGCTTCCTTCTGTGGGTATATTGATCCAACTGTGCGTCATTCTCAGGTTTTCAGTAATCAGAAGCAACAAACGGCAAGAAGAGGGCGCGTGGAAGCGGGGCAGACTCCTGGAAGTGCAAAGTTGTAAAATGCTAGCAGCAGCCATGTGCACCAGGCTAAATTATTCATGCTGATTAGGCTCTTCTTATTGAAATGAATTTCAAAGTGTTGAACATATGTTGCATGGCGTCACCATTTAAGAAACTGGATAAATTGAAGCTGAGGAAACTGCCCCGACTCTACGTGCATGTGAGCATAAGACAGCACAGAAAAATAACCAAGTATATAAGCTCAGGTACTGTGTCCAAGAGAAACTGCCTAAATTATTCTTGAAATTGAAAACAAAACAAGTCTCACTGGCTGCCAAATATTGTAATGCAATGCAGGAGAAAAACAGCATAGCTGGGTTTTCATCTTAGAGCATCGGTGGTCACAGGTTTATATAAAACAGACAAAAACCCTTCATTAGCCTATAGAAAATGCACATCACAACTTCTACCTTCTAAGGAGGAAAGCCTCTCTAAGAGGGGAGAGGGCCTTTCTTGTTTTTTCATTCCATGTGCATAACCAATGATAAACAGACCTTCTCTCTACCTCCCTGTAAGTTGAGACCCTTCTGTGGGGGCTGGTTCCACCCAGACTTACAGAAAATACAAGTAACGTATATGAGACCAAAAGGAACACATTCAAAGGAATATACAAACTAAATTATTAATGAACAATTAACATATCAATAAAATGCCAAAATGCAGTTATAGTAAATACAACTCCATTTTCTGATACTTTATACTTCTACTCCACACATCAGAGAGAAATACTGTACTATTCCTCCACTCTTTTTCATTTAACAGCCGTAGTTAGAAGGTACTTAGCAGTTAAGAAATGAAAATCTTGTTTAAGCTTAGAAAGACGTTCAGAAATATGTGAAGCCAAAGTTTGTTTTTTCTCCTTTGCTGCAACCCTTCAGATTTAGCTTTTGACCTTTTGAAGTGGGCCCTGGAGTAAACTACCTAACTGCCCATTAATTAGTTTCAGACAGGCAGAACTGAATTGTAGATATCTTAAATTAGTTTTCCCATTGAATGAGGAACTCTTACTAATCAAAATGTAATTGCAGATATCATAAATCTAAGTCCTCTCCACCTATTTAATGCTAAAGGGGCTTCCCATACACGCACAGCTTCAGTTAGAAGTTAGACGCTCATGCACAGTTCATGCACAGTTATAAAGTCTGAAGAGACTGGTGTGAAATCATACAGGAGAGAAGCCAGTCAGATGAGTTTGTGGCAAAACCTTTTACAGTGCTTGCATATTGTTCTGTCTTGTATTGCATATGATAATTCATACTCAGAAAGTAGAACTGCAGTGACATTTATTACAAGATGATTGGTTAAAACATTTCAAAATGCACCTGCATTGTGTTGCATTTTGTGACTTTTAGTCAAATATAAGACTATTTTTCCAATCGTATATCTTGTCATTTATGAATTCTTAAGGACAGTATTAAAATATCGTCTCGTCTCATTCTCGTGAACCCAGTATGGTGCCTTGTCTCGTCTCATGAGCTAAGTGTATCATCACACCCCTAGTGCACATTAAAAACTCTTCTGAATAAGCCTGGAGACAATACCAGTGTCCACCGCCACCTCTCATCACCATGTACTGCATCAGCACACAGGATAAGGACTAAAAACAGCTTCTGTCTGCTCACGTTTAAATTTACCAGTTCTTATCCTGCCCATCTATCATTTTATCCATCTTAAGTAGTCTGAGTCTAAATATACGCACAAAACCGCCCGAGCATCCATCTCAATTGTCAAGCCATTCTGCATCCTTTCTGCCTCTAAAAAACCCTCCTCCTCTGCTCTACATGCCGCCCACTGCCCTTGTCTATCCAAGCTCCGAACTCTTCCGTTTCAAACTTCAGACTATTCCAGTACCGTACATCACTCACCCTCTGTCTTCCTTTCACTCCTGCACAGAACAAGAGCATCTTGACCAAACCTGGTTTAGAACATATTGCAATAAGATTTCAAACAATTAAATATTGTTGGTTTTATTTATTTTGGGACACACTTAACACTTGGGCACAGTATGTACAACATGAAACATCAAAATATTGTACATCTGTGTGTGTAGTTTTTTTTTTTTTTTTAAGTTGACTGATTCAAAATGTATTTTTCTGTGCTGCCTCGTCTTGGCCTCTCTCTTTCACCTGCTACTTTGCTTGCAGAGAATATGAAATCCCATCAATGAGGAACTGAACAGACCACATTATATTCAACTTACTTCCTTGTTTGTTTGCATGTAATACAAACTCTAAAATAATCTGCACACACTTTATTATTTTTTTGTGTCTGTGAGAATAAACTGCGCATGAAGAGGAAGGGGCGCAGAGGGAGGCAATCTTGTTACCAACCAGCATAGCCCTGGGAAGATTTCTATCAGACACACGTATAGAGAGAGGCATCCATTTAGAAAATGGCTTTTCTAGGCATGCTGGGCCATTTAGCACACCCTGTGACGACTCCTATTTGGGGCCATGATAAATGTTCTTTCACACCCGTTCTGCGCACACAGTCTGGCCAGCATATACACATGGACACCTTACACGAGACGTCACTGGAATGGAGATAATATTTTTAGAGAGAGATCGACTTCTTTGAATTTGGCCTACAGAGAAAGCCTTAGCAATCTGTAGTGTAAATTAGATGATTTCCACAGAACTTTAATCCCACTGAGCACTTAATGCCACATCTTAGCTTTAGGTCTCATTAAGCCAAGGATGATTTAGCTATATATGTCCCAGATTTTATCAAGCAATCAAGAGACGTCATAATATATTTAAACCAAACAAGCAAGGCCTAACTCTAAGGATAAAGACGCACTCAGCCGAGGTGAAAGAACCAACAGCAACGAAGGCCAACTGCCATGCCGCCTCACGTTGGCTTTGTCTGGGCCAGTCGGGTTGAAAAAGTGACACTTGAGCACACCGCACAGACTATAGCCAAATAGCGCATTCGTTCTGCGCCTGCATGACAGAAATAACTCCCCCTACTAGCAGGTGGCAGCATCTGTATTCACCATTTAGAAAGGGAAAGAAGAAGAGCTAGAATGTGGAAGTATAAGCTGTAAACAAAGCACCTCTCATTCAAAACAGCTGCTGTTTATGCTTGCAAATTGCCTTACATGTCAGTAAACTTCCTTTCTTTGGATTGCAGACTGTTGCAGACTGACCAAACAAGAAATTTCATGGCATCACTTTGTGCTTTGGGGAACTGGGATGGCCACTGTCTCCTATTTTCCCACATCTTACAAATAAAAATATTATTCCAGCTATCAAGATAACCACCAAGAGAATGCAAATGTTTTTAGTAGATGGAAAAACAGATGTACAGAAGGGATGTTGTGATTTTTTTCGGTGAAAACAATGAGTCTCCAAGCTTAGTGATTTTATTAGACTTTTAGATAAAGAAAAAAAAACATGTTTCATTATCTGCTGAAAAGAGATTCTACCTTTTATGCTCGCAAACCCACTTAGAAACCTCACTGAATTATCTCACAGTTTTTATAATGGCAACATTTTGGAGATACAGAACTTTTATCAGACAGCAACACTATGATTTCACCTTGAATCTATGTCTAACATTATTCTTGAAGACTAGATAGCAACTTTGCTCAATAAGAAGAGTGAGGAAAAAAAGCCAGCTTTTTGATGGGTAAACATCCTCTCTTACTGTACGTCTTGTGTACACTGGATGAGTGCTAAAAATCTGCCTCCCTCTATCGTGCAGTGTGAGTATCCGCTTGCTATCCACTAATGGCCATTAACTTTTACACCAGCATGATCCCTGTCATCTCACTTCCTCCTCTCTGCGATCCATCAATGTCGCCACCATGCTAACAGCCATCACACTCACAACTGCTAGCATTAAAGCCGCCACAGGCATCGTACTGGCTGGATGAATCACACTCACCCATACCGCAATAATGAAGCATTCATCTCAGGGTGCATTACAAACCCTGGAAGCACGGTGAGCATGCGCACACAGCAGAAATATGATGAAACAGTGTCAATCACACTCTGCTCAACCATCTGCTCTACCACAAGACAGACACTTGTTCAACACACAGCGTCATACAAGGACACACACAAACAACCGACACCATATTCTTCAAAATGCATCCATCTTGTCATTTAGTTCTCTAACTTTTAAAGTGAAATATTTGTTGAAATCATTCCCCTGAGGTACATCTTCACATCAAAAACAACTATTGTATGAGATTTTAGATTAAAGCATTTAGACGTGTCAGGAAAGGAATGTTTGAGTCAACAGCTGATTTACAGTGGAAACAGTAAAAATTATCTCAAGGTGAAACTGTCTCAAGAATACACTTTGCTAAAACAATGTCTTTCAGAGATTAAAACCTTTGGCAGTACTAAACAATGCCTCACACACACACCTGAGAGTTTATGTTGTACAACCTCACCCAGTTCAATCTTCCTAGTTAATAATGTAAGAAAAAGTGTCACAAGTAAACATGATGTCATCTTACCAATCTCATCTGCTGAGTTCCAGTGACATGCTGCAGAACTTTTTCCAGCTCCTTCTCGATGCGTCCAGCCCAGTGAATCATTCTGCAAAATAAAATTTGAAATTTTCAGTCTACATTTCTTGACATTATCACCTGAACATGTCATCACATGAGCATTCATTTCTCTGTCAAGGCATGCGAGTGACTGTGATAGTACGCCTGACAGAAAAAGTGAGTCTCTCCACATCTCATCTCTCTCTCTGTTGGCAAACTGCCACACTCTTCCTCCCCCTCCTTTACCAGATCCCTATCTGGATTTCTCCTATCTCTCCTCATGTCTGGTTTAGTCATCAGCACCCTCTCTCCCCATCACATCTTGCATATGGCCCTGGTAGGACTGGCAGCGAATGCGCCTGTCTTGGCTCGGCTGGGATCAGCAGCTCTGCAATAAAACTGCTCAGGTCTGACAGAAGTGCACCCTAAGCAGGAGCTGATCTCCATTAGACGAAGCCAAGTTTGGAATTAAGAGATCAAACGGCTGGAGCTCATCAGTGTACATCTCCCAGCAAGCAACAAATGTCTTAACGGATCAAGACTTCCACTAGATCATTTTAAAAAGCAGCAGCAGAGGCCAACCTCTCAACAATCCACATGCACAGTCAATGTGAAATTCTCACTAGGAGGGGAAAAAAAAAAAAAAAAAAACACTGAGCGCACGCACACACAAGCCTGTAAAGAGATGGTTATATCCTGCATTGTTAGCAAATTGTTGTATTGGCTAGAGTAACAATCAGTATTGACCAACAACAAACAGGAACATCACCGTAAATAGCTGCAGTCAGAATAGAAAATCCTGACTTGAACAGGACAAGAGAAAATGCAATGCAGAACCCAGCATGTTGTATATGACCACTCTGGCACACAGCTGTACACCTGAAACAACTTTATAAGATCAGCATCGAGAGTCTGCTACTTCAGTACTGCTTACACACAAATGGAAATTCTCCATAGGGGGGAAAAAAAAAAAAAAAAAAACTAATGAAACCTCATCTTTCATCAATCAGATAAATTCTGTCATGTGCTTGCCAGCCAACCACTGATTCTGTGCCAACCTTTTCCTTTCAGCAGCTTGCAGATAACTTATCATTACCATCAACAGCACAACACAACAGATTCATTTGTCTTTAATATGATGACGGAGACAAATGTCATCGTTAAATGTCAGATTTGCTCAGAAGACAAGAGGAAAGACAGACTTATTAAAGTGCACAAAATCTGCCTAGCAGTGACATCACTTGCCATAATCACTAAGCCGGAGCAAGCCTCGTGGGGATAGTAACAGCACACCAGCCATGTGCGCGCTGGGTACGTTTATAGGGGCAAAATTAGGAGAAAGGGGGTCTCTGAGAGGACTGTGCAGAGCGAGATCACTGGGGAGAGACCGACTACGAAAAGGTCACCTCGATATGAAATGAAAACAGGCTTACAGTGAGAGAGCCGAGCAGGACGCAGTGATACTAACATTGAGGGACACTACCTCTGTCCCCGAGCCAGGCAGACTTCTTATGCAACTTCATTAGTCTACACCCACTCACACAGACAGAGAATGGCATGCAGTAAGAGGACCTACAGTACGCTGTGTCGTATATTGATAAAGATAATTTGGGAATGACTACTGCTGGTTTCATGTAATTCACATATTTAATCTAAACTATGGTCAGGTGATTATATATATATAAAATAAATATTTTATGAACATGAATACAAATATTTAAGCACAATGGGATGAGCAAAAATCTGGAATTCAAATGGGATTTTTAAATGAAATATTTGAATAGTCAATATCAAAATATACTATCAAGATAATAAAAAGTGGTAAGTTACTGCAACATTAATTTCTATTCACCCCAATCAATGTGATCAAGGAAATCAATGAGTTGTGACGACCTGTGTGTCAGCCATGCTTCTCCATTGTGTCTGCCCTGCTGTAATGGATCTTGTAATTTCAGGAACACTGTAAGAAATATCTAACATGGCAAAATGTGGACTATTAATTAGACAGGTGAAATCATGGAGACAACATTAAAAATATATTACAACATCAGGTACCAAAGCTCTGGCAATACTTTGTTTTATATCATGATGAAAGCATTACAGACGGATGCTCACGTTAGCATTGTCAATCCTTCTTGGTGCTTAAATTTTTCTAAATTAATTTCATTTTCCATCAAGTGTAATCAATAACTAATTTGCATATAAAGACTGATATCCAGAATTTGCTGACAGGTAGGAGATGCAGCCTTAACACAACTGACCTGCATCCCACTGGCTCACGTGAAGCTGACCTAACATTTAAAGGCACAGTGCTCCGCTATAACAGGCTGAGCAATGATTTCAGATTCATGTTGGACTGAGTGTAAATCAAAGGAGAAAAATATTGCACAGTCCCAAGTATGGAGAACACTCCATTCAGTAACAACTACTGAATACAGCAGGCTGTGCTTGTTTGGTAAATTATCTGCACTACTGAGGCCTAATGTTCAGTGAATGCTTTGAGATCCTCTCTGATGTGCAAGCCGAGACTTCTCTTAAAAACAGAAAAGTTGTCATCAACATGAAAGCAAAGTGATGCTCCCTGGCTCTTTGCAGTTGGATGCAGTATTAAAATCTGCCATTTGTCTTGTTTTTGATGTATTTTCCATGTATTAAGACCCATGTTAGACAAACATCATGGAAAAGCAGCAAATGTGGTGAAATGGGTTTGATGGGTGATCTGTGTGTCAACCACACACTGTGCTTATTCTGCTGCAATGGATCTCCTCATTCCAAGTGTAATTCTGAAATGTCTAAGGGCAAAAGGTGGGCTATTGCAGCGTGTCTGGAAATAACTGAATTTAAGTGAAATTGCTCTGAGTTTCATATAGATGGTGGTAAGTGATGCTATTTTACCTAGGGAAGATTGTACAGCTGTCCATTTAGATAGCACTTATCAGAACAGGTTTCTCTCACATAATTTTGTAATGTGGAAATAATTTCCATCCTCTCTCACACACAGTTGTGTTTCCATCACCTCAGAGGACATTACCTTCATTTCCTGGAGACCTACCCTGACCCTCATCACCATTTGTGTAACCTTTACCATAACCATACACTACAATATACATAAAAATCATGTACATATATATCAACTATAGCACAATCCGACCATCCTGCCAGGCAGCAAGGTTTAGAATACTCTTGGCCCCGATATCAAAATAAACTAGCAGAGATTCTGTCTGTTCTTATGGACACACCTCTTCTGTTACTGGCACTTCGACCTTTAACAAGTGTGTGTTTCAGGCCTATACACCCGGTAAACTGTGTCAGGAGCTCCCATGCACTTTTTACAGTTAGGTAACTATCAAATAGCACAGAGATGTGGGTGACATAAAACCTAGTTTGGAAAACCCAAGAGATGGCTTGATTAAAAAAAAAAAAAACTATATGACCAGAGCTGGACTGATCATCTTATTTTTATCTGCTCAGACAAGGGCAGACATTACAATGTTTCTGTTCCCTCCGTTTATCATTTGAGGTGAAACTGTTAATAGAACTGCATAAGAATACAAATTATGCTTTACATTCAAATATAGCTAAACTGTTTCCCACTATTCCCAGGAGGTGCACACTGAGAAAGTATAACAGTCCCTAGTCTACACACAGATGTTCAGCTATTCTTCTATGCCTTCTCTCACTTGGATGACGCCAAATTGTTACTGTGGTGTTGTAGTTTGTGTGAGAAACGATCCGAGACGCACGGACTTGACCCAAAGCTTGAAAGACCTGGTGCTCCTGTGGCATTACCTGGTTTAGTTTCCGAATTAAAAGTATTCGCTTAAAAAAAAACACCAGTGTGCCCTGCTGTGGCACGGACCTAATTATTTTCACGGTGCGTGTGCACTATCCAGTGGAGCACATTCAGCTCCGTCTATCCATCATGCCTAAATGGGCTATGTCCCCCATGCAGTGACAGCAAAACACCAGCACAAGTATTATTAGTTATTTTTATCCCTGATGGTCTAACAGATTAGCCCACTGCTGGGCTGGGTCAGCCGCCTGTGGCACCTGCGCACGCTCCCTGTAGCCCGTTTCTGTGTTGAGTCTGACAAATTAAGAGAGCTTTGGGGTATTAAATGTCACTGTCCATAAAAACAAAAACGACAACACAGGATATATGAGAGCCAAATTCATAACGCAGCATCAGAGACAGAAGCTGCGTCTGTTTGAACATCAGGGACAGCGGGTCCTGTCACACACGCCAAGGTAAACGGCGCTGTGCAGGCTCGTCGGGGCCACCTGTCCTAGTTCCGCGCTCCGCACCCCGGCTTATCCCCAAAACGGTGCGAGGTACTTACGTGTAGTGCTGGGGGAAGAGGTGGGTCCCGTCCGTCGGCGTGGAGACGCATATGATAAGTACAGTTTGAATAGTGAAGAGGCAGAAAATACCGTACGACTGCAAGCAGATCGCCATTTTCCATTAAATATTCAAGAAACTGGGATAAATAAGAAAAGGACCGGAAGGACCTTCT